>NC_084603.1:40845126-41055126 GCF_033807715.1 Cololabis saira
TTCAGGATATCTGGATCAAACCAGCGACACACGGAGAACGTGATGACGCAATTCCCGTCATTTCTGCTTCTTCTTCCTGTATCCAAATTCAAAACAAATGCTGCTTCACGCAACTTTTCTCTCACCTTCTTGTAAATCTTCTATCCCGGTACTTTCTAGCGTCTACAAATGCAGAAATGTTCATATCCTTCATTACATTTATGAAGTGATTAGTCTCCTCCTGGTCTTGGTTTCTCCGTGTTTATAAGAACTTCCTGGACTCAAAAGACCAGGATTCCTTGTGAACAGAGCATGTGCAGAAAACAAATTCCTGTTCCGTTTGATGGGGATATTCCGTTTGGTGTTTACATGACCCAATATTCAGGTTTTAAAAGCAGTAACCCAGGGCTCATATTGGGGTTTTTAAAAACCCGAATATGAGCAAATTCTGGTTATTGAAAGGGGTTATTGGTGTTTACATGGCCGTGCAAATTCGGGTTATTGCCAATATTCGGGTTTTAAAAGGGTTATTGACTGCATGTAAACGCAGTAAATGATGAAACGTTATCAGTCTCGAGTAGGGTTGCAAAGGGGTGGAAAATTTCCGGTAAATTTCCGGAAACTTTCCATGGGAAGTTAAGCTGGGGAATTTTGGAAATATTCCAAATTGGAAACTTTCCATGGGAATTATGGGAATTATGGGAATTTATGGGAATTATTGGGAATTTATGGGAATTAACTGGAAATTGGGGGTAATTTAAACAAACTGTATCATATCCAAACATTAGCACCTAACTTACCAGCTAGCTAGCTACTGTGTTAATACATTTTTATTTAATATTTGCAAGTTAAACATTAATACCATTATAGATCAAATATATTTACCCCATAATATTATAAAAACTTACTTGACTTTATATAGTCTGTGGGCTCAAATGTGTGGCTTCAATAGTCTTGTGCTTTGAGCTCAAATGTGTGGCCTCCAGGGTTCAAGAAATCACCTGTGCATGTGATGGAGGAATGCACAGTGCCTGTAGGGGGCGTGGCCTCAATAGCCCTGCAGTAAGCAATGTGCTGTGTGCATGTGATTGAGGAGTGTACTTGCATTAAATCTGGTTGTTTTAGCCAAGACTATGCTACAATATATTTCCCCCAACTATATTTAAGTTCCCTGTTAAGGGACAACCTTCAATTGTGTAAATTTCTTATTTATTCCCGTTAATTCCCATATATTCCCGTTAATTCCCATATATTCCCGTTAATTCCCATGGAAAGTTTCCAACTTTGAAAATTCCCGGAATTTTGCAACCCTAGTCTCGAGTTGGTCTGAGGCTTAATCACCTGAGAAGTTGAAGCTGTATTGCCCAAATAATAATATCACGGTTGTATAAAGATAAACAAAGATTAAAAGAGGGGGTATTGGCTTCCTGGCCTGACTGTAGTTACTTTATTTGTCTGGCAGACTCTTCCACCCCGGGAGAGTCAGCATGGCAGCAGCTGCTCAAGTCGTGTGTGTTTTCACCATTAAGGAGCTCAGATAGATGAAAAAGAGAGAGAGGAAAGAAAACTGAAGAAGAAAACTTGCATATCCATGGAGATCCCCAGGAAACAACGAGGGCTCTCGGAGAAAAAAAAGGAAAGTGATTTTGCAGGCGGTTCCTTCTGCGTTTGAGAAATGGTTGCCTCAGGAGTCAAGACCTCCATCAACTCCGGGAAATCCGTCCGCCGCAGTCAGACGCTGCAAAGTGGGCCAGGTAGAGGCGACCAACAGACTCTGCCTGGAATATGGACGTCTAGACTCAGCTGGTTTAAAACTCCCTGCAGACCACACTTGCATGTTCAGGCACGAAGAAAGCAGAAAAGACGGCCGGTAGCATTCAGGACTTAATCGCTTTTGTCACTTGGCTGAAATACTGCTCCTTTGATTTGGATAAATCTACAATGTGTCTTTGACAGAAGCTTTCATACTGTACTTTTCTTTCAAGCACTGGCAGCAGTAAAACTCAGCGAGAGTCTGTTTCAAAGACAGAATCTGGGTGAACTCTGGCTCAAAGAAAAGGTAAAAGATCCCACATGCAGGTGCTGGGACTGGTAGAGCCGCTCATGGACCTTTTTCCACCAACGTGGTTCCAGTGCTGGGTCACAGCCAAATCAGTTCCTCTGGGGGGCCACATGCAAGAAGCAGACGTGGAAAGAACAACTTCTAAACCTTTAAGATCAGGAGTGTCTCTGGATTCACAATGGCTGACTTCACCTGCATTTATTAGCAGAGGGGCAGGGTAACGGCCCGGTCAGGCGGGGGAGAGGTTTGTCCATCAAGACTCCTGTCCCTGACCCTGCCCCTTCTCAACCTTTCCCCGACCCTGCACCTAACCTGGGACTTGCTGATTGGGCCGGAGCTTCGGCAGCTGCGTGCTGGCCTGCGGTCCCCACCCCTGGTCATCCCGATGCTGCTTCCACCTGCCTGCGGTCCCCACCCCCGGTCATCCCGTTGCTGCTTCCACCTGCCTGCGGTCTCCACCGCAGGCAGAAGCAGCAGGCGGTCATCCCGCTGCTGCTTTCACCTGCCTGCGGTCCCCACCCCCGGTCATCCCGCTGCTGCTTCCACCTGCCTGCGGTCCCCGTCCCCGGTCATCCTGTTGCTGCTTCCACCTGCCTGCGGTCCCCACCCCCGGTCATCCCGTTGCCGTTACCTGGTCTCCTCAAGCCAGGCTCAGGACAGATTAGGGTTATGTGTGTTCAGGAGACAGCTGCCCCACTGCAAACTCATCATTCAGGCTCCAGCAGAAACACATGTTGACATGCAGGACGGAAACACACACACACACACACACACACACACACACACACACACACACACACACACACACACACACACACACACACACACACACACACACACACACACACACACAACTCCATGCTGGTTTCCACTCTACCTTGCCTCCCGTGTCTCCTGGGAGACCCCTCTTCCCTTCATGTCCCTGCAGAGTGGAGGAAACATCAGCTGATACGCCCCGTCAGCACAAATCACAGCAGCGGCCCAGTCCCGGGACGGCCCAGGCCCGGGGCAGCGGCCCAGGCCCGGAGCACACATGCAGAACCTTAAACTCCTCATCGTTAAGAGCTGGTTTTCTCTTCCTTTCCAGACTGATGTGATGCAACAATTGCGTTCCATAAATTCATTATAGGCTGCTGAACTGTTGCACGCTAAAATCCTTAAACCCTGTGCTGCCAGTAAGGGCTACTTATTATCCCAGTTGTATTTTTTTTAATACTAAGATCCACTGCAAAAAAACAAAAATCAACCACATGTGAAACATTCACACAAACCCTTCACATTCCCACCATAACTCTGAAAATGTTCAGGTTCATGTGAAAGTTCAGAAAATGAATGACTCCCCTGCAGCGACTGGTGGCTACCGACCACTAGATGGAGCACCAAAGCCACTGCAGAGTTTGCTGTGAGGTTCCTGTCCAGGCTGACTGGGCAGCGGCGTCTGCAGAGACGGCTGTCCTCTCCGTGACCTTGGTCTGGTCTGATGGATGAAGATCCCAGCAGAAGAGCGAGGGTCTGGGCTGCTTCCACGAGGAAACCAGCAGGATTAGGAGCTGCAGCAGCACGGCTCTTCCTGCGGTCCAGTCTGAGAGGAAGTGCCTTCACTTTCCCCGGGATCTCTGTAGTCCAGATCCAGACCGGAGGTATATAGTAACCAAGTAAATGTACTTCGTTACACTACTTAAGTAGTTTTTTTGAGGATTTGTACTTTACTTGCGTTTTTTTTTTTGATCAGGACTTTTACTTCACTACATTAAAAAGTTAAAATACAGGACTGTCTCAGAAAATTTGAATATTGTGATAAAGTTCTTTATTTTCTGTAATGCAATTAAAAAAAACAAAAATGTCATACATTCTGGATTCATTACAAATCAACTGAAATATTGCAAGCCTTTTATTATTTTAATATTGCAGCATATTACAGTTTAAGGTTAAGATTCCCAGAATATTCTAATTTTTGAGATAGGATATTTGAGTTTTCTTAAGCTGTAAACCATAATCAGCAATATTAAAATAATAAAAGGCTTGCAATATTTCAGCTGATTTGTAATGAATCCAGAATGTATGACATTTTTGCATTACAGAAAATAAAGGACTTTATCACAATATTCTAATTTTCTGAGACAGTCCTGTACTGTGCAGCAATGTGACTACATGACAGGTTTACATGCACTCCTGTATGCACAAATCATACTGATAGGACTTTTCCTCTTTTTTTCCACATTTTTGATGTCTGTTTTATCTGCAGTGCTCCAAAAGCATTAGTAGTGTTGTGTAATAGCATCTTTAACCTGCTAAATATACACATGTCCTCTAGAGAAAGACTGCTCAGCAATGGAAAAGTGCAGAAGGACAAGTATGAGGAGAGCGGAGCGGACATAGCTCGCTCTGCTCCCCGGCAGCTTCAAAGCCGAGGTTAAAGCTGTTAAGCTGCCGTCCATGCGGTGTGTGAGTGTGACTGTGAGAGCGCACTTGCTGTCTTGGTTTTTGTTGATTCTGTCAGGGTCACAACAACATCCCAACAAACCCGTTTGGAGTGTAGAGCCGTCCCAACGTGCTCTGCCTGCACCGCTCTGTGGGGGATTTATTTACCAGCCCTGGACCGCTTCAAAAGCTCGGGCCAAAAACAAATTCACCATTGCTTATGCAGGACCACATTTGCCATTTATCAAAAGTAAACAAATCGGTAAACTTAAATAGATCTGTTTAGCACATTGTTCCAAGCGACTGAGGGTCTGCTCAGACTCTCAGTTCTGCAGAGCTCAGTCCTGCTGCGCTGTTCTGTTCTCTCTCTGTGTTTGGTGGCATTTCCTACGGAAGAGTATTAGGACCATGCAGGAGAAAAAGTATTTGAGAGAAATTTGAGAAAAAAGTCGAAATTTCGAGAATAAAGTTGAAAGTTGGAATTGTCTCCTCTGGCCCATCAAATCCAGTTAGGAGAGCGACTGACAGCTCTGCAGCAGCAGCCGTAACTAACTAACTTAGGGTGCTTTCACACCTGTCCTGTTTCGAGCAGTTGTTCCCAAACAGGGAGCGTTTCCCCCCAAAGATCGGTTGGTTTGGTACATGTGAACACAGCAATCGCCCTGATGCGGCACAAAACAAGCGAGCCGAGATCCTAGGAGAGGTGGTCTCGGCTCGCTTCCATTCCAGACCTGGAGCGGTTCGTTTGCAGTGAGAACATAATCGACACAGCAACCGACACAACTCCATTCATGTGTATGTGCTACCGCGGCACAATGAGAAGAGTCGGTGCAGCCTTCACCCCCTTCTCTCCTATTGGACACAACTTTCTCTCTTGTCCCTTCTCTCCTATTGGACGCGCCGAGATGTCGTTACAGCGCGGTATGGTGAAATTAAAAAATGTTCAATTCGCGCGCTTGTATCCACGATCTCGTCCTTTCGGTCACTACCCAAAGTTCATGACCATAGGTGAGGGTAGGGGCATAGATTGACCGGTAAATCGAGAGCTTCGCCTTTCGACTCAGCTCCTTCTTCACCACGACGGTCTGGTACATCATAGCATAGCATAGCATAACTGCGGACGCTGCACCGATCCGTCTGTCAATCTCCCGCTCCATCGTTCCCTCACTCGTGAACAAGATCCCGAGATACTTGAACTCCTCCACCTGAGGCAGGACTTCTCCACCCACCCGGAGAAGGCATCCCACCCTTTCCCGGTGGAGAACCATGGCCTCGGTTTTGGAGGGGCTGATTCTCATCCCTGCCGCGTCGCACTCGGCCTCAAACCGCCCCAGCACATGCTGAAGGTCCCGGTCTGATGAAGCCAACAGGACAACGTCATCCGCAAAAAGCAGAGATGAAATCCTGTGGTTCCCAAGCTTCAGAAAGGTCATGTAGTTAAATAATACCTTTGGGCCTTCAGGGCCTGCTGAGCCGACATCACCTCTGTCCCCCTGTGGAGACACAAAGACAAACATTCATGATGACGCTGCAAAAAGAACACAAATGAAGGACAAAAGACAGTCTTGTTTGTGTCTGCTGTATCATGGGTCGAACTGGATCTTCACTTCAATGACTTGACAGTGTGAAACTACATAAACAGCCAAGGGAGTCAAACGTGAGATGGCTCACAACATGCTACCACTGACATAATATACTTCTCAAAAAACAAAAACAGGGATCTGAAGGAAATGTGAAAAAGCTGCTCATCATTTCCTGTCGTGTGCTCACGGTCCTCGTTCGATCTTTAATCATAACTGACCCCTCCGGGTCAGAGACAAGCGTGTTTCCTGTGTAGTGATATCATGCATTTTGTGGCCAATATTCTAGTTCAGAAATGAGAAAGTAGAACGGACCCCACCTTTTGTCCAGGAACTCCCGGCTCACCCTGTCGAGACAAAACACAGTGTTCACATATGCGGCCCAAGTCCGGAGGCTGATTCAGGACTTAAGACTGATGAGAGTCAGGAAGAGCAGGCGGTCTGGGCTGTATGTGTCAGTCATAGTGCTCCTGCAGGGCTGCGGGGCTGCAGGGCTGCAGGGCTCCAACCTTTCCCTGACCCTGAACCTAACCTGGGACTTGCTGATTGGGCTGGAGCTTCGGGAGCTGCGTGCTGGCCTGCGGTCCCCACCCCCGGTCATCCCGTTGCTGCTTCCACCTGCCTGTGGTCCCCACCCCTCTGGTCATCCCATTGCTGCTTCCACCTGCCTGCGTTCCCCACCCCTCTGGTCATCCCATTGCTGCTTCCACCTGCCTGCGGTCCCCACCCCCGGTCATCCCGTTGCTGCTTCCACCTGCCTGCTGTGCTGCTGACGTCCCCGACCCCCCAGTCTGGCACTCGGCAGGAGGGTCCCCCGTTATGATCCAGGTCCTGGTCCAGGTTTCTTCCCTCCTAAAGGGGAGTTTTTCTTGCCACTGTTTGGTTTAAGGCTTTTCTCCCACTATGGGAGTTTTTACCTGCCATAGTTTATGTAATAATTGCTGGAAAGCGTCTGAAGACAACTTTTGTTGTATTAGACGCTATATAAATAAAATTTAATTGAATTGAATTTAACTTAAATTATTATTTAATTTTTTTTGTCCTTTTTGTCTGTTTACAGCCAAACAAAAGTTCATATTCATACTTGGAAAGTTACCAAAATGACCCATTAATTCCCCTCAACTCCCATTTCTTCCTATCACTTCCAAAGGAAAGCTTCTATATTGGAATATTTCCAAAATTCCCCAAATGAACTTCCCATGGAAAGTTTCCGGAAAGATTCCGGAGATTTATCAACATATATGTGCCCCATAACAACCCCTGCAGTGGGGTCTTCATGGGGCTGTGTGGCCTAACAATCAGCATTCCTCCCTTGTAGGAACCCATGATGATGGATGGATCACGTGGCTCCAAAGGAAGCAGAAAGACGAGCAACATTTGCGTAGGCGGCGTTGGTCTGACGTTGGGAGCAGCTGCACCGCCCGACCCACGCCAGGTGGACACATCTGGACACATCTGGACCAGGTCTTTGTTTCGTGTGTGGTGTTGTGTTTGGGCCTGAGTGCGTTTGGCTGTCGGGCCTCTGAGGTCACCCTGAGGGGCCGCAGTCATGCTGGCCACGTTGTTTCAGGGTGACGTTCAGCTGTTTGGACAAGAGAGTAAATGTGTTTACCTTCAGTCCTGGTAAAAGCTGTGGAAACAAAGCAGAGAAAACAAAGTTAACGTGACAGCAAGCAGAAGTGGAAGCCTACAGAGGACGGGGTCACCGGGGCAGCGCTTACCCGGGGGTCTTTTCCTGGTTTGCCCGGCTCCCCAGGCTTACCCTGGATGAAGAGAGAAGCTGTGTTTCAATGGACAATGATCAAATCAAATCAAATCAAACTTTATTTTTATAGCGCTTTTCATACAAATAAAAAATGCAACGCAAAGCGCTTTACGTAAAACATAAAACTTAATAATGGATCCATGCTAAAAGACATGCTAAAACAAGCATAAGAACAACTTAAAACCATAAGACCGTAAGACCATAAACCCTGGGTTAAAACAAGAACAGCTAGTTAAAACAAGGGTATACAAGAAAGACTAAAAGGAATCAGCTAAAAGCCAATATAAAAAGGTGATCAGGTAATCACTGCCAAGTTCAGCCATTTAAATCACTGCTGCAAAACATTTTAATCTTAAAATGACAGTTTCAAAATCCTTCTGATATTTTACTGACTCATATCAGAATGAGCGGGACCTCTGACACCAGCATCTCTTTCACTGTTCACTGTTACCTGCACGTCCATCGGCACAGGTGTGCCGACCAAACCCAAGAAGACCAGGTTTGGGGTTGGGAGAGGGGTCGGGACAGGGGCCGGACACGGGTCCAGACACGGGTCCAGACACGGGTCCGGATCCGGCAGACCTGAGTCAGCTTTCATCGGTGAGAGCTGACCGATAGAAATTGAGCTGACTCTGTGTCTGTTAGCAGAGACTGCAGCAGAGGACTGCAGTGTCCAGGCACTGGTACTGGTGAAGCTCGGGCTCTGTCCCTCTTCATCAGGTTTCATAGTTTTACATTGATTCTATCAGACCATGATACAATGATACTATCATTCTATGATACTATGATACCATTTTACTATGATACCATGATACTATGATACCATGATACCATGATACCATGATACTATGATACCATGATACCATGATACCATGATACTATGATACTATGATACTATGATACTATGATACTGGGATACCATGATACTATGATACTATGATACTATGATACTATGATACTATGATACTATGATACTATGATACTATGATACTGGGATACCATGATACTATGATACTACAGGTCCGGCCAGACTGTCCTCTAGTATTTACAACAGCACTGGACCTCACAGGAACTGAGGGGGCCGAGAGCACCACAAAATAATACAATCCCTTCAGCGCTGCCTTAAATCAGTTCACTATGCATGACAGCAGATCTTGATGGGCGGTTTTATTTTCCAGAGTTTGACGTCTGCCAGCTCAGCGCTGGTGTGGGACCAGCCTCCTCACAGTTCTGGGAGATGCAGCGTGACACAAACATGTGTTTGCATTTACACACCAATGTATGAAACAACTTCAACATTTTTTTTTCTGCTGCTTGACTGACATTTCCTGTTTTACTTGGAAAGAGCTTGGGTTCATTCGCTTCTGTCTGTGTTGTCTTTCCATCAGTGTCGTACGTTACCTGACTTCAATCATCGGTCTGTGTAAATACTCCTGCGGCCCTGTACTCGGTGTCCAGAGGATTTCTTTTTGTCTAGGATGCATCTAAGTGTGTTTTCATCTGTTTTTGTGTCTGATAACCACATCCTGTTTCTGACCTGTTACTCAATTAGACTTTGAAGGCTCTTGAAGCAAAATCCAGCAAAGGATGTTGGGCTGTTTTTGTCTTTTTACCTACATCTTGGCAAGTGCGTTCATCTTTAGGTCGACCGCTGGTCGTCCGTACTGGAACTGGTTTTAGACTTTATCCAAGTTTGTGTCATGAAACTTGATTTAATTCTGCTGAACTCTGTTGCACCAGAATCTCAGAGCATTTTTCTGCATAAATGCTGCCATCACAGAAGTAGACGAACTTTGGCAAGGACCCTGATAGCCCCAGACCATCTCATTCTGCTGATACCAGTCTGGATGTTTCCTCTCATCTTTCTTGCACGCTGCCCTATTTCCTCCAGACATGATCTGGAATACAGATTCCTAATAGATGATGGTTCCTCCCACATCCGTGAAGGAACTTAACAATAGTCTTTTCTGTTGTGCAGTAAAGTTTAAAAAGGCAGTAGTGAATCTAGCTCCATAATCTAGCTCCCTGGTCATGTTCTGGGTCTCTGGAAAGCGCCTAGAGACAACTTCTGTTGTAATAGACGCTATATCAATAAAATTGAATTGAATTGAATGGAATCTGATCTCACAAAAATCCGTGAAATGCCCACGACCTCTCACCACTATTTTCCGTGTCACCAACACGGAAAATAGTGGTAAATTCTGTGTGAGCACCACAGATATTGTACTATGCGAAGTCAATTGGAATCCGTTGTCCTGATATATACATGGATTATTACATTATTATTATGTATATATTATTCTTTATTATAGTGGCTAAGTTATGAGTTTTTGACGCGCAAGTTACTGTTTGTTACTGTCAGTTTGTAAAAGCATGTTTTTAATGCTGTTTTAACAGTGTTTTAATGGTGTTTTGATGATTTTTAACAGTATTTTGACGGCGAGTATTTAACCGTGTTTTCTAGTATTTAACGTAAATTTGAGTATTTAACCATGTTGTTTGCTGTCGCCATGACGACGGAGGTGGCGTAAGTGATGTGAAATTATTATTTTTAGCAAAAACCACAAGCGTTTCCTACTTCTAACCAATCATAAGTGATGCCTAACCTAACCAGACCTTAACCAGAGCGTCATCCAGCCACAAAATATCATTTTTTATTGCTTTTGAACCAGGAAGAGGAGACAGGCGATATTTAAATTCATTGTTTTAACCATTCTGCCATTTCGTCAACCACAGGGAATTCCCTGGGCATCCCCTCTATGTCATAGAGTGACGAGCAGAGATCCTGATCACGTGACGAGTGCCCCGATCACGGATGTGTGGTCATTGATTACTGTTGCTATGGACATGGAAGTAAACCGTTAAATATATTGTGCTTTTGAACGGTAAATATTAAAATAAACCGTACACAGGTACATTTACAACTTACATTGAATCACTGTGAATACATCAGTCAGTTACATGACGTTAAATAGACTATCCTAAATAAATAAATATATTTACAATTCCTTAACATACATCATCTCTATAAAATGTAGTTACTATTTCAGATGCACTACATAATAGATATATTCAATTGATATATGTTTTTTAAAACGTTTTCATACGTTAGGGTTAACCCAAACAGAAGTGACTACAAATATGGCGCTGATTAGCATAAAGCTGTATAGCATGACTCTAGGGAGATGTAGTTCTTAGCAAATATGATTTTTTTTCACAGAAATGGAGGTTGTTAATACTAAAATAAGAGTGCACATAGTAGTTTAAGGGCATGATACACACATTTGTGTAAATATATTTTAAATATATAATTGTTAAATGTGTGAAAATTAATTTTAAATTTTTTTTTTATTTTTAAACTTTGCCGTCAGGCTGCAGTTTCACAGAAACGTGATGATGTCTAATCGATTTTTGATTCCTCTGAACACTATTATTGCAACAAAAACCACTTCAAGCAACGACACCGTGACCAGCGGTGTGTGTGTGTGTGAGATACGGCCGGAAGACTTTCTAAAACACTGTCAGCAACAGGAACATATGACATATTCCCCTCTGTTGAAAGACTGTGGTCTGACATGACTGTAGAAAAAAACAACTCTGATTTGATCAGTAAAGTGTCCATTCCCCCCCAGCTAGGACCGGTACTCACCGGAGGCCCACTGGCTCCATCGAAGCCCGGGTTACCTGGAAGCCCCGGGGGTCCTGGAGGTCCTGGGGGTCCTTGAGCTCCAGGTTCACCCTGCTGAGAGACCTGGAGTTACAACCAGACATCCTGGGTGCAGCAGCTCACCATGCCAACACAAGCTCATCCTGCAGCACGGGGGGCAGCGGGGGGTCAAGGTTAGCTGGGGGGCAGGGCAAGCCGTTACCAAGCTGCTGGGCAGGAAAACTAATCAGTGATCAAATCTGTCTTTTTTTTCATTTTCCAGTCTTTCTGAGGCGTTTGAGATACTCGTGTTCTTCAGGGAATTTAACATGCTCAGGTGCCAAAGACAAGACCATGCTCAATAAATATGAGACCTGGTCGCAGGGCCCGTATTCCCATTATGGGACGGTCTCAATGGAAAACCTGTGGTTTTATCACTTCCATTTGGAAGAGTATTAGGGCCAGGCAGGAGAAAAATAAAAATAATATTTTAGAGGAGGAAGATTTTTTTTTCATTATTCACTTTGAGAAAAAAGTCGAAATTTTAAGAATAAAGTCAAAATGTGGAGAAAAAAGTTGAAATGTAAAGATTAATGTTGAAGTACAATTTCGAAAAAAAGCCGATATGTCGAGATAAAAGTCGAAATGTCGAAAAAAAGTTGAAATGTCGAGATTAATGTTGAAGTACAATGTCGACAGAAAAGTCAAAATGTTGAGAAAAAAGTCAAAATGTCGAGAATAATGTTGAAGTACAATTTCGAAAAAAAAGTCGAAATGTCAAGAAAAAAGTCGAAATGTCGAAAAAAGATCGAAAAGTCGAGATTAATGTTGAAGTACAATTTCGAGAATAAGTCGAAATGTTGAGAAAAAAGTCAAAAATTTGGTGAATAAAGTTGAAATGTTTGAAATTTCGAATTTATTCACAAAATTTCGACTTTATTCACGAAATTTCGACTTTATTCTTGAAATTGTACTTCAACATTAATCTCGACATTTCATCTTTTTTCTCGACATTTCGACTTTTTTCTCGAAGTGCATAATGAAAAAAGATCTTCCTCCTCTAAAATATTATTTTTATTTTTCTCCTGCATGGGCCTAATACTCTTCCACACTTCACAGGACCTTTTTAAGTATAAAGCTAAGCTCAGAACCTGGAAACAGCTGAGCACACTGAGGACAGTGTAAGTATAAAGTATTAAAGAGATTCAGTAACTCCAGAGCTCCGTCTTTAACAGAAACAGCGCTGGATTTCTCTGATACGTCACTGATGCCGGTCTTTCTGACCCCTGAGCAACTTCTGCTTCCTGAAGATCATGAATGGAGCCTCAGAGAGCTTATAAACATATTTTCGGTTTAGGAAATATTCAAATAGACATCACATGCTGTATCTTGTAAGTGGCTGAGGAGCTGGGCAGTGGCAAACTAATGGTCTAATGAGAAATAAAGAGTAAATGTAATCATAAACATCTTCATGTTTCACAATCTTGTTTTCGAAACTTTCGAAGGCTTTGCTTGAAATTCATATGGTTTGACAATAAGATGATTGTTAAACATAATCACTGAGCAAGTAAATGAATATTTTCCTAAAGGAGGTGAATTTTTGCATTTCTGAGTTAATTATAATGAGTGTGTCTCAGCAGCTACCGGGTGTATTCAGATCAAATTGTTATTAACAGCAAGGAGTAAATAAAGGTGGAGTTTTTCCACTAGAAATATGATCTATGAATGCAAAACTTTGCATTAAAGAAAGTGAAGTTGTTTTTAAGCTGTTCTTAGACTGCAGACTCTGTGAGTTTTAGTCTGAAACTGAAAACAGGCTAGTTCTATTTTCCTCAGGTTGGCCACAGTCTGGTCCTTTTACGATGTGTTCACTTGGTGATGGAATTGTTTCCTTTAGGAGTTGTGCTTATTCCTTTGATGTGCTGCATGTGTATATTGTAGGCTTTTTGGGAGTAAAGATGGCTTGAATTATCTTTTTTCCCAGTACCAGGGCAGCTAATCAGCTAAAGGTTAATGACTCACCGGGCTACTATACGATAACACACAATATTATGAAACCTGCATGAAATCTCATTATGGCAAATAATGTATAACTTTGTATGAGACTCAAGACTAAAGTGAGGTAAATACAGGACTGTCTCAGAAAATTAGAATATTGTGATAAAGTTCTTTATTTTCTGTAATGCAATTAAAAAAACAAAAATGTCATACATTCTGGATTCATTACAAATCAACTGAAATATTGCAAGCCTTTTATTATTTTAATATTGCTGATTATGGTTTGCAGTTTAAGATTAAGATTCCCAGAATATTCTAATTTTTTTGAGATAGGATATTTGAGTTTTCTTAAGCTGTAAGCCATGATCAGCAATATTAAAATAATAAAAGGCTTGCAATATTTCAGTTGATTTGTAATGAATCCAGAATGTATGACATTTTTGCATTACAGAAAATAAAGGACTTTATCACAATATTCTAATTTTCTGAGACAGTCCTGTATTAGTTGATGAATGGTTTTTTATTTGTAGCTGTCATCTCTTCTTGCCACTGCCTATCTCATCTTTAATCCACAGTTTTGATTCAAAAAGCAGTTTGATCTTTTTCCCAGCTTTGCATGGACAGTATTTGATTTGGAACATCACTAAACATTCGGATGCAGTTGCAGCCAACTAGTTAGTTGCAGCACGGTGGCGGAGGAGAGCCGGGGAGGTTTGATGAAGAGGGAGCAGCAGCAGACGTCGGGGCAGAGAGAGTTGTACCTTGAGGCGTTTTAAGATTAGAGGGCTTATTGCGGGCATGTTGCGCACGGTGATGGGCAACATCTGCCAGGGGAAGTCACAAAGCACAGGTGGCCAGCAGTGCAAAAAGGTCACGGGGCAAAGATCACCAGGAGGCCAGAGAAAGGAAACGGGGGAGAACCAGGAAAAACCAGAGAAGGCAGGGGGAGGGTATGGAAGAAAAAGAGAAATAGAACAATGATTGTGAAAAGCAAAGAAATGGAACGTAAAAAAGGGAGTAAAATGAGCCTGGAAAGGAAAGATAAGAAAGAGGCACCTGCACAGCAAACTATGGGCCTGGACCGGTAAGGGGGTGGTGCGTTCACTCTGGATTTCTTTATTTCTAAATGACATACACGTTTTACAATTAAACCAGGAGTGTTTTATTGTGGCAAATTATGAGCAGGCTTGTTTTTGAGGGGTCCTATGCCTATGCACTAATGCTTTACACTTCAAGAAGTCACATGCTAGATTTGTGAATCTCATTGCTCGAATTTAAGTTCAGCTAAACGCGCAAATTTGAAATAAATAAATAAATTATAAAAAAATCTGATACAATTTCTTACTTACAAACTCCAATTTCCAGGAAAAAATGAAATTTTGACTTTTTTAGGTCACACATTTGCATAAAAAAACAGAACAAAAGAAACAAAAAAGAAAGGATATTCTGACAGAGAGACTTCACAGAGATGTCCTTATTTACGTGGCAACAAATGACGGGTCATTTTATTTCTCCTCAGTAGGGGTGGAACAATATATCGTGCCACGAAATTTTGCGATACAAAAACGTCACGATACGTGTCGTGGAGGTGACAAACTGTAGCTGATATTGGGTTATTAATATGAATATATTGTGTTGACTAGTAACATCCTATTGGTGCAGCGGGATCACGTGACGATCGCGCCTGAAAAGTTTGGGACTTTTCATAGTTTATTTATTTAATTTTAGTTGTTAAATTTCTGGAAAAGAAAAAAGTCAAGTCATAAATGAGAGAAACTATTCAGTTTGTGGCAAAACAATATTTTTTTTTTTACTGCTTTCTCTTTAAAACTTAAATAGTTATAAAGCATTACAAAGTGTAACAATAGGGCAAACGTACAGCATTGTTTTGTATTTTGTGTCTTTCAAATAAAAGACAATTTTTTCTAGTCATATGTTCCTACGGAAGCGTATTGCATTCACTTGAGAAAAAAAAAATCTGCTCTGTTTTTCTGAATTAACGAGATACATTTTGGATTAAAAAAAATCTGCTTTGTTTTTCTGAATTAACGAGTTAATTATTCTCAGAATTCCGAGAAAAGTTTTAATGAAAAAAAAGAAATCTGCTCTGTTAACAACCTGCGAGAAGCTGTCACAACCACAAAGTCCTGAGGTGCCTGCGCAAAGTCGACAAACTAATAACAATACCATCTACTGTATATAACATAAAGGCAAGAGTATCTCCCAATGTTTCAAACTAAAAGCTAAATAAAACTGAACAGGCGGGACATGTTTGCTTTCATGACATCGAGTTCTCAAGGAAATGACAGCTTCTTGCAAGTTGTGAGGGATCTGGTTAATTCAGAAAAACAGAGCAGAATTATTTTTTTTCATTAAAACTTTTCTCAGAATTCTGAGATAATTATCTCATTAATTCAGAAAAACAGAGCCGATTTTTTTTCCCAAGTGAATGCAATACGCTTCCGTATGTTCCTCATTCAAATACTGCTATAATATCGTATTGTTATCGTGACATCAATATGGTGTATGGTACCGTATGGTGACATTAGTGTATCGTTACACCCCTACTCCTCAAACACAGTATCTTGAGGTGGAGCTTGTCTCATGGGGGGCCTGTAGCGACTACCGGGGTCCAGAAACAAGAACCGTCTAGGTTATCCAGTTCCTGCAGCACCAACATCCCCGTTACCCCGTTAGACCCGTAGGTTGCAGCAAAGCAGAGGTGGGCGCCAGTCTTGCCACAAAGAGAGTACAGGAGTGTAGTTACAGTTACAGTTACAGAGCACGTCCAGACTTACTGAGGCCGCCTGTCCAACACACGGCTGTACAATACGCCGCTTCTGTTGAGACGACCAGCATGATCAGATACAAGCGTAACAGAGGAGTTCCCACCGAAAACAACCACTGACGTCTAGTACAGCCGGCTGCACCACACTTGCCTTCTTTTTACACGTGTACATATTTCCATATTTGTCACGAACTGATGTTAAAACAAAATCTGCATACACTTGGAATATTGCTCTTTTTGCTTCTCCAAAATGTATTTTTAACTACACTGCAAAAACTCTTAATCTTAACAAGAATATTTGTCTTATTTTTAGTTAAAATGTCTCATTTTTAGTCCAAAAAATCTCATTACACTTAAAACAAGACTCATCACTGGAAAAAACAACAATTTTCACCTGTTTCAAGTCGATTTTCACTTAAAATAAGTAAAAAAATCTGCCAGTGGAACAAGATTTCTTTGCTTGTAATGAGAAGATAAATCTTGTCCCACTGGCAGATTTTTCTACTTATTTCAAGTGAAAATTTACTTGAAACAGGTGAAAATTGTCAAATAACAAGTTATTTTTCTGGTAATGACTCTTGTTTTAAGTGTAATGAGATTTTTTGACTAAAATGAGACATTTTAACTAGAAATAAGACAAATATTCCTGGTAAGATTTTGAGTTTTTGCAGTGTAATGGTGCAATTTTGAATGACTTGTTTTTGTGTGGATCAACAACAGTTTCATTTAAAAGCCAAACATTGCTGATTTATTTTTTCAATGGAAATATATACAGCATGTTATAAGTGAATATAATTAGGGACATTCTAAAAAGTAGGCAAGTGTGCTGCTTTGTGCCTCACCGTACCAGAGAAATATATGCAGGTTTTCCAAATGAAAAAATGGAAAGATATAAAAAAAAAACAAAAAAAAAAACAATTTGTGTCTGTGTTAAAGTGGCCATATTATGCTTTTCTAGGTTTTTTGTCAATCTACAGTATTATTATGAGGATATTATAAGGCGTTACTGAAGCTCAAAAAAACGACGTATATGTTGTGGTACTCATAAGCATAAAATACTATGTTTTCTTCCACCTTCCAATAATCATGTCTACCTCATTCTGCTGCACCTTTCACTTTTTAAAAATGTATATATGTTAATAAGAGCTGTCATTTGTCTATTACCTATTTACTGTAGAGTGAGCGAAAATAACCGAGTCAAATTCCATGTCTTGTCTGACCTGACCTGGCCAAATAAACCTGATTCTGATCATTTTAAATGTGTACGTTTATAGTACTGAATATTTTTTCCCTCCTGGTGGATCTGCAAGTACTTCTAATTTTGCTTTTATTTCTAACACGTCTCCAAAAGAAAGACATTTAAAACCAGTTGTGCCGCGTTGCCAGGTATGGTAAGGCTGTGTGTGCTGAGCTGCAGCAGGAAGCTGCTGTGTGTGTAAACCTGTTGCAGCTACGACTAAAGAACTGGAGTTTGTGTTGAGGTCGATCACAGGAAATGTTGAAAAGGTACAGTAGCGTTGATAATAAACTGGTACATTAAAAACATTAAAAACATGTGTCTGACCAGTAGCAGGAGTTGTTGTTAACCCTTGTACTGTCTTTGGGTCAAAATGACCTCATTCTCCTGTTCCTTCTTTCCTCCTGCTCTCCTTCTTTCCTCCTTCCTTCCTTCCTTCCTTCCTTCCTTCCTTCCTTCCTTCCTTCCTTCCTTCCTTCCTTCCTTCCTTCCTTCCTTCCTTCCTTCCTTCCTTCTTTTCTCCCTTACTTCCTTCTTCCTTCCTTCCTTCCTTCCTTCCTTCCTTCCTTCCTTCCTTCCTTCCTTTCTTCCATCCTTCTTTTCTCCCTTCCTTCCTTCTTTTCATTCTTCCTTCCTTCCTTACTTCTGTCCTCCCTTTCTTCCATCCTTCCATCCTTCCTTCCTTCCTTTCATCCATCCTTCTTTTCTTCCTTCCTTCCTTCCTTCCTTCCTTCCTTCCTTCCTTCCTTCCTTCCTTCCTTCCTTCCTTCCTTCCTTCCTTCCTTCCTTCCTTCCTTCTTTTCTCCCTTCCTTCCTTCTTTTCATTCTTCCTTCCTTCCTTCCTTCCTTCCTTCCTTCCTTCCTTCCTTCCTTTCTTTCTTTCTTTCTTTCTTTCTTTCTTTCCTTCCTTCCTTCCTTCCTTCCTTCCTTCCTTCCTTCCTTCCTTCCTTCCTTCCTTCCTTCCTTCCTTCCTTCCTTCCTTCCTTCCTTCCTTCCTTCCTTCCTCCCTCCCTCCCTCCCTCCCTCCCTCCCTCCCTCCCTCCCTTCCTTCCTTCCTTCCTTCCTTCCTTCCTTCCTTCCTTCCTTCCTTCCTTCCTTCCTTCTTTTCTCCCTTCCATCCTTCCTTCCTTCCTTCCTTCCTTTCATCCATCCTTCTTTTCTTCCTTCCTTCCTTCCTTCCTTCCTTCCTTCCTTCCTTCCTTCCTTCCTTCCTTCCTTCCTTCCTTCTTTTCATTCTTCCTTCCTTCCTTCCTTCCTTCCTTCCTTCCTTCCTTCCTTCCTTCCTTCCTTCCTTCCTTCCTTCCTTTCTTTCTTTCTTTCTTTCTTTCTTTCTTTCCTTCCTTCCTTCCTTCCTTCCTTCCTTCCTTCCTTCCTTCCTTCCTTCCTTCCTTCCTTCCTTCCTTCCTTCCTTCCTTCTTCTCTTCCTCCCTCCCTCCCTCCCTCCCTCCCTCCCTCCCTCCCTCCCTCCCTTCCTTCCTTCCTTCCTTCCTTCCTTCCTTCCTTCCTTCCTTCCTTCCTTCCTTCCTTCCTTCCTTCCTTCCTTCTTCTCTTCCTCCTTCCTGGACCCGAACACAGCACCAGGGTTAAGATTAGCCATTAGCTCCTCCCATCTACAAAACCTCCAGGAATTCGACCAATCAGAAAATATTTTCAGAAAAAGCCTCTCCTTGTGACTTTTGCTCTTTCACCAGATAAACAGAAGGTTTTGGTGTTAAGTTTAGTTTCAAGCTTTTCCCAAAGTACCAGATGTTCAGATTAGACGACTGAAAACAAGCATAATATGGCCAGTTGAAGTAAAAAGCTAGCGTTTTGTTTGGCAGTCAGAGGGGGTTTTGGGGCGGTGGAGAGCAGCAGGCTGAGGACTGCCTTGCTCAGAGGCAGCAGGCTGAGGACTGCCTTGCTCAGAGGCAGCGGCTCAGGACTGCCTTGCTCAGAGGCAGCGGCTCAGGACTGCCTTGCTCAGAGGCAGCGGCTCTCTTTGCGGCACGACTTGGTGACACCTGGTTATCTGTCAGGGTGGGAGCACCCACAAACCTTCAACGTCATGGCCTGACTGGAGCGCAAGGCAGCCAGGGTTTTCCGAGGCAGATCCTGCACAAACAGGCCCTACATGTGAGGGAGTGGTGTTTCAGTCAGTAACCAGTACCAATATGTTCAACCGTATCAAGACGTCAGTCTACTCAAAGGGCTGAAGTATTTTCTTCTTTTTCCACATCCAAGCAGTCACGTGGAAAAGTTAGTCCCTCCTCCTTCTTTTCAAATATTATTTGTCCAAAAACATAATAAGTCATCTGATTTGGGGGTTGTCCTTCACATGAAAAACATGTCTTTTTTTTTTTTTTCCTTTTTAGCAAAATTAGAATAGAGGGAATGCGCATGACGTCACAGATGCAACTTCACAGCGGGTTACGCCCACTGAGTGTCAGAAAGACTGAGTGTCAGAAAGACTGAGTGTCAGAAAGACTGAGTGTCAGAAAGACTGAGTGTCAGCGTAAACTTTCAGTTTGAGCAACTGGAAAACATCTAAAATGGGAAAGAGCTGTTGTGCGATCGACTGTACTCATAGATTTAGCAAGAAATCAGAGTTATCGTTTTACAGACTGATGAAAAATAAGTTTAAGCTTAATTCTCAGAAACAACTGGATTCCAGTTACCGAAACGTGGATTTGCGGTTCCCATTTTGTATCAGGTAATGTTGGATTTTTGGGTAGCTAACGTTAAACGGTCAAATCATAAAGTTCGGTGTCCTCATCACTTTAATTTCTACAACAAATCCTGCCTTGAAGTCGGACCAAGCGTCAAGACTTTTGTAAGCCTTCAAGCTTTGCTTCGTGTATTTCCCCGGCGTAGAAATTAAGTACATATAAATATCAGGAAACTGGATTTGTGGACAAATATTAATGTCCATGGACCACTGGTTCTTTGGGTAACTGTACCAAATATTAATGTCTATGGACCACTGGTTCTTGGTAACTGTACCAAATATTAATGTCCATGGACCACTGGTTCTTGGGGTAACTGTACCAAATATTAATGTCCATGGACCACTGGTTCTTGGTAACTGTACCAAATATTAATGTCCATGGACCACTGGTTCTTGGGGTAACTGTACCAAATATTAATGTCCATGGACCACTGGTTCTTGGTAACTGTACCAAATATTAATGTCCATGGACCACTGGTTCTTTGGGTAACTGTACGCGTCACTGTCAAGTCCAACTGACGCTAATTTAAGCCGATAATCGGGTTTTATCCCGTCTTCTCCACTAGTTGCAGCCATTTTTGCTGATGTTTTGCCACTCAGTGTGAGTAAGGGGTCCAGTCGGAATGTGACGTCAATGCAGACCCTCTATTCAATTCAACTGCATCTCTGAAACCATTGTTTTGGGATGTTTTGGGACGGTTTACGTCAGGAACCTGCAGAGCATCTAACTTCATACAGGTCTACACACAAAACCACAAACACAGGGCTGAACGGTAGTTCATATGGATACATACATGATAGATATGAGAATAAACCAGAAGCAGGAAAAATGAGCTCTGCAAACATTAATTCCATGACTCACTTGATTAGATTCACTTAAAAATGAGCAGATATGTAAAATAATAAACTGAGAGGGAAGTCTGACTTGACAGGATCATATTATGGGAGAAACGGTGCACAGTGTCGTTCACTAGGAAATATTTCCAAAATGTCTCCACACAACCACTTATTGTTTTGGCGTTGACGTTCAGTGGTTGACGTATTTCAGTGCAGACGTGGGCAGGCTTGTTCTGCACTAGGATAGATCAATAACCTGCTGATCTGGCAGGATCCGTCCTGAAACCTGAAAAGGAACCTCCACAAACACCCCCCCCACTCTCTCTGGATTATGTGCAGACGCTGGGAACGCTGGGAACGCTGGGAACGCTGGGAACCAGCGGACCTCCCAGCCAGACTGCTGCAGGGGCTCAGAGAGGTGCAGGAAAAACTCCTTCAGCCGGCC
Source organism: Cololabis saira (assembly GCF_033807715.1). Taxonomy (NCBI): domain Eukaryota; kingdom Metazoa; phylum Chordata; class Actinopteri; order Beloniformes; family Belonidae; genus Cololabis; species Cololabis saira. Next base: position 40,866,589 of record NC_084603.1, read on the forward strand.
TAATTCTCCTGTTCCTTCTTTCCTCCTGCTCTCTCCTTCCTTCTCCCTTCCTCTTTTCTCCCTTTCTTTCCTTCCTTCCTCCCTTCCTTCTTTACTCCTTTCCTTCTTTACTCCTTTCCTTCTTTCTTTTCTCCCCTCGTACATTCTTTCCTTGTTTTCTCCTTTCCTTCCTTCCTTCTTTCCTTCCTTCCTTCTTTTTTCCCTTCCAGCCTTCTTTCCTTCCTTCCTTTTTTCCTCCCTTCCTTCTGTCCTCCCTTCTTTCCTTCCTCCCTTCTTTTCTCCCTTCCTTCCTTCTTTCCTCCCTTCCTTCCTTCTTTTCTCCCTTCTTTCCTTCCTCCCTTCTTTTCTCCCTTCCTTCCTTCTTTTCTCCCTTCCTTCCTTTTTTCCTCCCTTCTTTCCTTCCTCCCTTCTTTTGTCCCTCCCTTCCTTCCTTCTGTCCTCCCTTCTTTCCTTCCTCCCTTCTTTTCTCCCTTCCTTCCTTCCTTCCTTCCTTCCTTCCTTCCTTCCTTCCTTCCTTCCTTCCTTCCTTCCTTCCTCCCTCCCTCCCTCCCTCCCTCCCTCCCTCCCTCCCTCCCTCCCTCCCTCCCTTCCTTCCTTCCTTCCTTCCTTCCTTCCTTCCTTCCTTCCTTCCTTCCTTCCTTCCTTCCTTCCTTCCTTCCTTCCTTCCTTCTTTCCTCCCTTCCTTCCTTTTCCCCTCCCTTCCATCCTTCTTTTCTCCCTTATTTCCTTCCTTCCTCCCTTCCTTCCTTCTTTCCTCCCTTCCTTCCTTTTCCCCTCCCTTCCATCCTTCTTTTCTCCCTTATTTCCTTCCTTCCTTCCTTCTTTTCTTCCTCCCTTCTTCCCTTCTTCCATCCTTGACCCGTAGACATCACAAGTGTTAAAGTGGGTGAGTTGAAACACCAGAAACCTCCAGCTCCGTATGTGTCTGGGTCCTTCCTTCCTTCCTTCCTTCCTTCCTTCCTTCCTTCCTTCCTTCCTTCCTTCCTTCCTTCCTTCCTTCCTTCCTTCCTTCCTTCCTTCCTTCCTTCCTTCCTTCCTTCCTTCCTTCCTTCCTTCCTTCCTTCCTTCCTTCCTTCCTTCCTCCTCTTAATCCTGCAGCAGTTCTGACCTCAGCGCTGCGTCACAACCTCTCTCTTATTAGCAGGAGCTTTTTATTATAGCTCTAAAGAACTTGTGTGGTAGAAGAGTAATAACTGAAAGGCTGAGTTACACTGAAAATAGACTTATCTTTCTGACAAAAATCCAATTACATAAGAAACTCTTATTGTTGGCAGCAGCACACACGGCTCTTATCACAACCAGAAGTCTGCCATAATTGCACTGTTTTCTCTCAACTAGCCAAAGCCCCAGAGACGACGGGCCAAAGAGAGGAAAAGCTCCACATGTGCTACCCATCATGGTGCTACCTGCCATTTATCCATCCAACTTCTGCACTTTTCCCACCTCACACAACCTTGCTTAATATTTTGTTCTGAGGGAAAAAACAGAGAAATAAAACAGAGAAGCAGTGGACACTGGAATGGAAAACAACGCCGACGAACTACGTCCGTCTCCTGATAACAGCATTTCAGTCACGGTACATAAACACTGGTGATGAAGTGGCAACTTGTTGTGAAACAGTAATGAGAAAGAAGGACTTCCAGCGTGATGTTTGCTCACCCGGTGTGTGTAGTCTCCACAGACACCCTGGAGAAAACAGAAAAACAGTTTGGAATTAAGGGGGAAATCACAAACTTAACACATGAAGAGCAGTGGGTATGTGGAAGCCAAGGGAGCTGTGCTCGGTGTCGGCTGGCAGAAACATTCACAGTGGCAAAGGAAACACATGTGAACCCTTAATTCTGGACCTTCCTCTCTCCAGAACTGCTCCAGACACATCTGTAGCACGTTTGGTGTGAACGGCTCTCTGGAGGACGTTCAGACTCTCTACTGGAGCTTTTCCACCAGTACTTACTCAGCCCGACTCCACTCTCATCGGTTTGGTTCTTTCCCACTAGGGGTCTAATGTGCAGAGTAGATACTTTCTGTATCTATTCTGCCGAGGTTCTAAGCTGCTGAGTCGGCTGTATCTGACATCATCACACTACAGGCCACCGATTGGTCGGGGGGTTGGAGTCAGACGTCTGAGTCAGGAGGAGGAAATCAGAGAAAGAGACTCTGACGGATTCTTGTTCATTTTATTCAACCAGCAACGGCAGCAAAAGTTTGTTTCATGATCCAACTCTGAGGTGCAGATGTTCATAAACCTGGTGCTGAGGAGAGAATTAAAAAGATCTAGACGGAGATAAGGAACGACCAAATCTACCAGGAGCTCTGTCTCTTCATAGCTGCTCACGGCTCCAGCTGACTTTTCAGCAGTGCAGGGACAAACAAAAAAAAATTAAAAAGCGTCGCCGCTTGAAGCTTCTCTCACTCTCATTTTCTAAATTGGTATCAAACACAAGCCACTACGGTGGCCGAGACCCGCCATTGCAGAAAAATAAAAGTAACGCTGCAAATAAAAGTAACGCTGCAAATAAAAGAAACGCTGCAAATAAAAGAAACGCTGCAAATATGAAGAAACCCCGCTGCAAATAAAATAAAAAAACCACGCAAATAAAAAAACCACAACGGAAGTGAATTACCGGGGACTATTAAGATTAGGCACCATACTAAAACTGTACCCTGAGTGCAGGCATTTTGACGTAGAATTGTCAAATTGGTTTAATTCATCGTACAAATTGTTACAGATTACTTTTGTAATCCTGTATTTCACCCGTCCTTTGTACGTTTTGACTGTATAGAAACTTCATTTTCGTCAGTTGTTTGAAATAAGACCTGGAAACAGGCATTGTGGGATAGAATTGTCAAATTGGTTTAATTCACTGTACGAATTATTGCAGATTACTTTTGTAATACTGTATTTGTACTGCCCTTACTTTTTAACAACTTGTGCTTTTTATTATTTTACCTCTTTTCTTATCATTTTATTTCATTTTATTTGTTATTTACTGTTTAATTGTGTCTTGCCGTTTTTAATGTTGATGTAAAGCACTTTGAATGACCTTGTGTTGAATTGTGCTGTACAAATAAACTTGCCTTGCCTAAAACTGTCTTTTCTAAGTCACTCTAAACTGGTTTTACCAATTAGACTGGGGATGTGCAAACTACTTCAAATAACCTGTCAAAGAGTCTGGCTGCACGTACTTTCTCGTCCGGCACTGTTAATGTTTAATGGGCATTAAATAAAAAAATAAATAAAATAAAATTATTTGTGTTATCAGGTAAAGCCCATTGTGTTTGCTGTTGTGATATGATGAGGTATTGTGACACCGTGGCTGACCTGAAACTCCAGCTTCCTACCCCCTGCAGGGGCCACACCTTGGAACTGGCTTCAACAAACACTTGAACCACGGGAATGCCATATGATGAAGTTCCTGACTGACTGATATGTTAATACCAACTCATTTGGCCACAGACCTGAACCACGAGAACACCCTATGGGGTAATTTACAACTTAGTGACAGTCATGCCAAATGCCCGATAACGGCATTTGGCCACAGATCACATCTGACTGTAAATTGCTTTTTGTCTCTCACTTGGCTTGTTTATTCCTGCCTTTTGTGCTTTGAACTTACTGTATAAAAGTCATGATTCCAGCCACTCTGGGTCAGCACACCAACCCAGACACGCTCTGCGTAGGTCTGCTCACCGCCGGCTACTGAATAAAACTCTCTACACCACAGCGGACTTCTCAACTGGTTTTGATAATATTCTTCAACAGATATTAGAAGAAGATCAGAGACGTTTTTAGTTCACATTCTTCCCCCGACACTGAATGGTTTCATTGCTTCCGCAGCCTTTTCTGGTAAATTGTTCTAACTCACTGGTAACATTGAGAAGTTTCTTCAAAAGCATGTCTCACCTTCTCGCCTTTGAGTCCTGGTTCCCCCTGGAAGGAAAACACAACAGTGGGTGGTTGGTCAGTTAGCAGAGAACACTGGCAGGTTATCATGGAGGGAGGAAGACGACTGGAGAAACTCACCAGGAGTCCTTTAGCTCCACGCTGCCCCTGGAAGACACAGCAACAGTCTGTCTTAGACGTGAACCAGTTATGGATTTAAAAGTTACATTAGACTAGGGATGCCCCGATACCGATACCCGATACCGATACCAGTATTGGTATCGGTACTGGTATCGGTATCACGGCCGATACTGCTCTCATGTACTCGTACTCGCAAAAATCCACCGATAACACACACCAATACTTCATTGTTGTTGTAGTTACTGGTTAGTGACTCTAGGGGGAGATGTGGAGCTGCAGTTATAAAGTCGCTCGAGAGAACATTTAATTCAACAGTGTAGCCAAGAAAGCTCTTGCTTTTCCCACTGTTAATGTTTCTTTTGTACTTCATATTTTGTGTTGCCACTTGTTCAGCATAATATTCATATTTTCATGATCATGTTTTTATAGGTCAACAGTAATTTTTATTTCCATTCATGTTCTGCATGCAATTTTTATGATATATTATTTTTTATTTTATATTTTGTTTCCTCATAACTATATTATTAAATGTTATTAGGTGGGGGCTCCTCATAAGCCTACTGGCTTGCTCGCTCCTCCCTGCACAGTTTCTTTTAACTGCACTTATTTGTGTGATGTTATTTTCATTGTATGTGCTAAATAAGAACTAAACTAAACTAAAGCAGTCAGCGTGGGGATGAGAAGAGAGTGATACATGAGTGAGAAGAGAGTGATACATGAGTGAGAAGAGAGTGATACATGAGTGAGAAGAGAGTGATACATGAGTGAGAAGAGAGTGATACATGAGTGAGAAGAGAGTGATACATGAGTGAGAAGAGAGTGATACATGAGTGAGAAGAGAGTGATACATGAGTGAGAAGAGAGTGATACATGAGTGAGAAGAGAGTGATACATGAGTGAGAAGAGAGTGATACATGAGTGAGAAGAGAGTGATACATGAGTGAGACTGGCAGCTCCGTTTCAGGCAAGATAGCAACAATTAATGCAGCAGGACGTCAGCAGTGTGGACATATTTCAAAATAAGGGACGAGGACAGAAGCAAGACAGACTGAAGCTACTGATGCTAAGGAGTCAAGAGGAGGGAAGGAGGATACGTCGTTTAATACCAGCAACCTGATAAAACATTTCCAGCTGCATCATAAAGCTGAGGATACAGAGTTTACTGATGCTGCTGCAAGAACACAACATTAGCTCAGGTTCTGCAAAAGCAACAGACAAATAACGGAGGCTCTAACCCGTTATATACTACTACTACTACTACTACTACTACTACTACTACTACTACTACTACTACTACTACTACTACTACTACTACTATACTATATGTAGCGCTGGATTGAGCAGCCACTGTCAGTGGGACAAGACGAAGGATTTCTCTTCTTGACGCCCTCAAGCCACGATATGATATTTCATTGATTTGTTATATGTTTAATATTTTCTTAAATGTGAAGACAGTGCCAGTGTGGAGACTTTTTATTTACACAGAAAGATTAATTTTTGTTTAAAATAGTTATTCTACTCATTTTATTTATTTTTATTGAATTTATCTGTTGCAAATAAATCTGTCTTCCAATTCACTGCATTTTTCATTACATTTTTAGCCTAGTTATTCTTGTGGTAGAAGTATCGTATCGGTACTCGGTATCGGCAAGTACACAAATTAAAATACTCGTACTCGGTGTGGAGAAAAATGGTATGGGGGCATCCCTACATTAGACCAAACGTGATAAAAACACACAGTCCTGACGCTGATAGCTTAGCTGACGCACTGGCCTGTTCTTATTACTGGCGAGGACAAAAGCTCTCAGTGTGATTTTCCATCAGGTCTGGTGTACGTAGCTGTCAAAGCTGAGCGGCTGTTTGATTAATGAAGTCTGGGAAAGGAACCAGTAGGAACCAGTAGGACATGTCCAGGGCCCCCCGCGCTTCTGACCCCACAGACTGGGCCGCCCCACAGCCACCTCGTCAATGAAGAAGCATTTCTGTAGGTTTTACCAAATAACGCCTTCAACCTCAATACTTCCTCACATTTGACACTCTAATAGGGCCATTAATCAACATTCACATTTACTTCTCCAGCACTCCACCTCCAGTGTTCAGTTCCAGCTTGTAGCACCCTATAATGTAATGCCTGAAAATGTAATAACATTTGTACTTAACTCAATCAAAAAGGTAATAAAACCCAATAATGTAATAACTTGACCAATAATGTAATAAAATATCCTGACTGATATTGTAATAACATTTTTGCCAATATAATTTAATACCTTATTACATTATTGGGAATTCATTACATGGAACTCAAAGTCTGCAATTTAACCCAATAGTCATTCTGGTGTTTCAAATCCAGCGTATATAACATTCTTAGATACTTAAAACACAAAATGTAGAACTGTGGACTGAAAATTAACATATATATTACATTATTTGTCAAGTATTACATTATCAGTTTTGGAGAAAAAAAAAGACCCACCTGAAAATGTAATAAATTCCGGTAAAAATGTTACAATATCAGTCAGGATATTTTATTACATTATTGGTCAAGTTATTACATTATGTGGTTTTATTACATTTTCGATTGAGTTAAGTGCAAATTTTATTACATTTTCAGGCGTTATTACATTTTCAGGAAATTATTACATTATAGGAAATTATTACATTATAGGAAATTATTACATTATAGGACATTATTACATTATAGGGTGCTACAAGCTCCTTGGAGTTGGGGGAGCTGCGGATAAGCTGACCAACTTTAGAAAACAGACCACGATGGCTGCACCGTCCTGCATGAACACCAATGATGAAACATTACAGGAGCATCTCCACGTTCACCAAACACTCTAAAATCACAAGCTCCTTCCTCAATTCAAACTGAATGCAAAAATAAACATGAACAGCCAGTCAAAGGTGAAAATCTCCACAGCCGTTTCACTTTGCAGTAGCTGATTAAATCACACTGCAAAAACTCCAATCTTAACAAGAATATTTGTCTTATTTCTAGTTAAAATCTCTCTTTTTTAGTAAAAAAAATCTCATGACACTTAAAAAAAGAGTCATCACTGGAAAAAAACTACAATTTTCACCTTTTTCAAGTAGATTTTCACTTAAAATAAGTAGAAAAAAGTTTGATACCAAGATGTTTTTAAGATCCCAACTTAATTCTTATATTCTTATGGATACACATCTATTTATCCAATCAGACCTGCAACACATGCCCCCCACACAACCCCCAAACAATAAGGGTTTCAGTTACTCCGTCTCTCATTCTCCTGAGCTCTGCGACAGCTTTTATTTTCAAACTTCTCCACACATGGAACGGCCCCAGATGCTGCTGAGCCCAGAGGTCTGGATAAGGTAGACATTCATGGGAGAATGAAGTTTGAAGTGACATGTAAAATCACTAGTTTGAAATAGCAGAACATTACCTCTATAACAATGTTTATCGGAAAGTGTTGCAAGGCTGAAAAGCATAAAATAGATGCAAATTAACAAGGAACATGAAGCTCATGAGGGATAACTGAACCCTCTTAGGGTCATACTTTCTTCAAACAAATAAGTCAATTTAAGTGTGGGAGTCCTGTGCTAATTTGGTGTTTATTTCTAATTTGCATTTCATCCAAACTTCCTTGTGTTTTAGTAAGTCCTGTGTCACCAGCAGAGGTGGTAGTAACGAGTTACATTTACTCCGTTACATTTACTTGAGTAAGTTTTGGGAAATGTTGTACTTTTAGGAGTAGTTTTGAATCACTATACTTTTTACTTTTACTTGAGTAGATTTGTGAAGAAGAAACTGTTACTCTTACATTAGGCTACATTGAGCTGTTATTTTTTTATTCTGTTATTTTATTATTTATTAAAGTACTTGAATTTACTTTAAGATTATTTTAATTTAAGCTATTTTTAATTTTTTATTAATTGTAATTTATTGTATTATTTTATTGATTTAATTTGCCTGAAGATGATTATTTTGTACTTTTGTCTGTTTGAACGGTTGTGTTAAAAAAGTAAATCAGACGTTACTCAACAGTTACTCAGTACATGAGTAGTTTTTTCACCAAGTACTTTTTTACTTTTACTCAAGTAATTATTTGGATGACTACTTTTTACTTCTACTTGAGTCATATTATTCTGAAGTAACAGTAATTTTACTTGAGTACAATATTTGGCTCCTCTACCAGCTCTGGTCACCAGGCTGCTGGCCGATTAAGAGTCAAAGGGTTTTAAAATACAGATAGCTCATGTTAAACGCTGTTTAATGCTGTCAGGCCTCTGGAAGCAGCGTCTGAATTCCCCCGGAGCTCATTTACCTCCTAGGCAGAGTTTTACCTGCTCTCACGGACTGAAAGCAGAGCGTAGCTAAGCGTTTCCATGTGGCCGAGCCTCTCCTGCACGGCACGCAGCCCTGCAGCCCTGCAGCTCTGCACTGGTCCGTCGCTGCGCGGCCTGGAGCCGGAGCCGGCCACTAATCTGTTTTCCTTCATGCTTTGTGGCTACAAAATAAACAAGCAGCAAAAGTGACTTTAGGAAAACAAAGTCCGGCGGCGTGATCGTGGCTTTGTGAAGGCGGTGTGGCACATTTAACCCCATAATGCCACATGCATCATATTTGATACCTGAATTTCTGAGAATGTTGGAGCATCCTTTTAATTACAAAAGTAAAATTAAAGCTGCAAGCAGCGATGAACGGGCCCTCGTGCGTGCAATTTGCACCAATTAAGGTCAAGGACTTAAAACTAAGTCCGATGACACCACCCACGACTCTTTATGTCAAACCATTCAAAAGTTATGGCAGAAAATAGGAACTATCAAATATCGACCAATCAGAAGAGGGGGCGGGGCTAATTCACACCAATTATGGTCAAGGGATTCAAAACCATGTCCGATGACACCACCCACAACTCTCTATGTCAAACCATTAAAAAGTTATGGCCGAAAATAGGAACTATGAAATATCGACCTATCAGAAGAGGGGGCGGGGCTAATTCACACCAATGAAGGTCAAGGACTCAAAACCGAGTCCGATGACACCACACCCACAACTCTCTATGTCAAACCATTCAAAGGTTATAGCAGAAAATAGGGACAACCAATCAGAAGAAGGGGCGGGGCTAATTCAGGCCAATGAAGGTCAAAGACTGGGTGACACCACCCACGAGTCTTTATAAAAAATAGTCTCATACAAACCAAAAAAATAAAACAACAATATAAAAAATATGCACATGTACGTAACATATTCCAAATGATGAGGAAAATAATGATCTAGAAATTGTTTTAATGTGTTTTCTATTCCAATATATAACTAAAAAACTTGGAAAAATAGGAAATTTTGATATGGGCATGCCCTACTGCCCATTCGTCCCCTCTCCCTGCTTTTGTTCGGGGCTGTAGTGGTGGTGTTTAAGGTGGTACTGGTTGTGTTTAAGGTGGTACTGGTTGTGTTTAAGGTTGTTTTGGTTGTGTTTAAGGTTGTACTGGTTGTGTCTAAGGTGGTACTGGTTGTGTCTAAGGTGGTACTGGTTGTGTTTAAGGTGGTTCTGGTTGTGTTTAAGGTGGTACTGGTTGTGTTTAAGGCTGTACTGGTTGTGTTTAAGGTGGTACTGGTTGTGTCTAAGGTGGTACTGGTTGTGTTTAAGGTGGTACTGGTTGTGTTTAAGGTGGTACTGGTTGTGTTTAAGGTGGTACTGGTTGTGTCTAAGGTGGTACTGGTTGTGTTTAAGGTGGTACTGGTTGTGTTTAAGGTTGTTCTGGTTGTGTTTAAGGTTGTTCTGGTTGTGTCTAAGGTGTTACTGGTTGTGTCTAAGGTGGTACTGGTTGTGTTTAAGGTGGTACTGGTTGTGTTTAAGGTGGTACTGGTTGTGTCTAAGGTTGTACTGGTTGTGTCTAAGGTGGTACTGGTTGTGTCTAAGGTGGTACTGGTTGTGTTTAAGGCTGTACTGGTTGTGTTTAAGGTGGTACTGGTTGTGTCTAAGGTGGTACTGGTTGTGTTTAAGGTGGTACTGGTTGTGTTTAAGGTGGTACTGGTTGTGTTTAAGGTGGTACTGGTTGTGTCTAAGGTGGTACTGGTTGTGTTTAAGGTGGTACTGGTTGTGTTTAAGGTTGTTCTGGTTGTGTTTAAGGTTGTTCTGGTTGTGTCTAAGGTGTTACTGGTTGTGTCTAAGGTGGTACTGGTTGTGTTTAAGGTGGTACTGGTTGTGTTTAAGGTGGTACTGGTTGTGTTTAAGGTTGTTTTGGTTGTGTTTAAGGTTGTACTGGTTGTGTTTAAGGTTGTTTTGGTTGTGTTTAAGGTGGTACTGGTTGTGTTTAAGGTGGTACTGGTTGTGTTTAAGGTTGTTTTGGTTGTGTTTAAGGTTGTACTGGTTGTGTCTAAGGTGGTACTGGTTGTGTCTAAGGTGGTACTGGTTGTGTTTAAGGTGGTTCTGGTTGTGTTTAAGGTGGTACTGGTTGTGTTTAAGGCTGTACTGGTTGTGTTTAAGGTGGTACTGGTTGTGTCTAAGGTGGTACTGGTTGTGTTTAAGGTGGTACTGGTTGTGTTTAAGGTGGTACTGGTTGTGTTTAAGGTGGTACTGGTTGTGTTTAAGGTGGTACTGGTTGTGCCTAAGGTGGTACTGGTTGTGTTTAAGGGGGTACTGGTTGTGTTTAAGGTTGTTCTGGTTGTGTCTAAGGTGTTACTGGTTGTGTCTAAGGTGGTACTGGTTGTGTTTAAGGTGGTACTGGTTGTGTTTAAGGTGGTACTGGTTGTGTCTAAGGTTGTACTGGTTGTGTCTAAGGTGGTACTGGTTGTGTCTAAGGTGGTACTGGTTGTGTTTAAGGCTGTACTGGTTGTGTTTAAGGTGGTACTGGTTGTGTCTAAGGTGGTACTGGTTGTGTTTAAGGTGGTACTGGTTGTGTTTAAGGTGGTACTGGTTGTGTTTAAGGTGGTACTGGTTGTGTCTAAGGTGGTACTGATTGTGTTTAAGGTGGTACTGGTTGTGTTTAAGGTGGTACTGGTTGTGTTTAAGGTTGTTCTGGTTGTGTTTAAGGTTGTTCTGGTTGTGTCTAAGGTGTTACTGGTTGTGTCTAAGGTGGTACTGGTTGTGTTTAAGGTGGTACTGGTTGTGTTTAAGGTGGTACTGGTTGTGTTTAAGGTTGTTTTGGTTGTGTTTAAGGTTGTTCTGGTTGTGTCTAAGGTGGTACTGGTTGTGTCTAAGGTGGTACTGGTTGTGTTTAAGGTGGTACTGGTTGTGTTTAAGGTTGTTTTGGTTGTATCGGAGGTGGTTCTGGCCATGTTTGGGGTTATTAATAATGGCCAATAAACCAAACTAAGGCCCGGATGCACATTGCGGTTCGGGCCACATATACGGATGATTTATTCAAATGCTCCCCCCATAAAAATGCATAGGTTTTGTTGCCATGGTAACAAACCCCATAGGATAGAATGGGACAATTTGGCTTCAATATCTCAAAAGTTGTAAACAACAGCCTAATGAAACTGACGGCAGTGGAATATAAGGGAGAGGGGCGGGCTCTCCTATCACTGCTGTCATTGGTCTGTCTCCGACAGACGGAGTGTCATTGGAGCCTCCTTAGTTTGACCGCATGAGAGCGCTCTCCTATACAGTAGGAGATACCGAACGGAGTTAGAAAGAGAACCTCAGTATGTTGTAATCCACATCATCCCGAGTCTTTTAACGTTGGATCGATGTCTCTGCGATATCGCATTGCCGAGCAACAAGTTTCCGTTAGCTTGAAAACTAGAATAGTTGACTATCTCAAAAAGTGTAATAGCTAGCATGATGAGACTAAAATATGTTGTAGTACAACGCGTCCCGGGTTTTTTTTTTAATTGAAAGTTATATATCGCAAAAACCGTAATAAGTAGCAATAAGTAGCATGATGAGGTTGTACGGTCCTTTAGTGCCAATCGGGCCAAGTGTTTGTAAATTTGAACGATGTCTCTAAGATAAAGTTCGGCCGAGCAATAAGCGTCCGATTTTTCGCCTTTTTTTTTTGCTTTTTGGCAACCTTTTGAAACCTTTTCTGTATACTAATATATCGCCTTCATTTTTCAGGTTTTTCCGGGCGTGTTTTTTTTAACACTGCAAATAAAAAGACGTTTGGGATTTTTTGTTATTTCATATGTCAGATTTTAAAGGGGTAAACACTTACCATGTCTCCCTTTTGTCCGTTCTGCCCCTGTGTGAAGAAAAAGACAGTGGACACAGTCATTTCCATCTATCCATCCACCCATCCACCCACCCATCCACCCATCCATCCATCCATCCATCCATCCATCCATCCATCCATCCATCCATCCATCCATCCATCCATCCATCCATCCATCCCATCCATCCATCCACCCACTCATCCATCCATCCATCCATCCATCCATCCATCCATCCATCCATCCATCCATGAAGCCACCCAACCCATCCATCTGGGCACTGAAGAAATGCTCATCCATTTTTGCACTCAGTTATTCAGTTAATTGACGTGTTGACGGGTTACTCACAGGCTTGCCGTCCAACCCAATAGGACCCTGGAAGAAGAGCAGAAGCAGATGTGTGAGAACATGCAGGGAGAAGTGGTGACACCCTAAAGCATATCTGAGAGAAGCTGGTGCCAGTATCACATCAGACTGAAAGTGATGCTTGCTGAATCTGGAGAGGAATGAGACTGAAAGACGTATGTATGTTCTGATGGTTAGGTGTAGCTAACTCCTGGTTCATGGCGCAGGTCTGATGAGCTGATCTCCAAACTCAGACATAACACCTGTGTGATTCTAAATCGATTTGTATGTCTAAAGATCGATTTTTTTTCATCATTACATTACAACTTTTGGTATTTTTTTTGTTTATGCCCAAAAAAAGGAATGTTTTGTCGGACACAATGTTTTTGCCTTTAAATACAGTATGTTTAAAGGTATGAAAACATTAAAGTTTTCAGTTATAATTGCATAAATTGTCAACATTTCATTACTTTATATACTGTCTTCGGGTCACATTTGCATAAAATGCTTAAAAACCAAATTTCTCGAAAATTCAAAACTGAAATAGACCAAAAATAAAAAAAAAATTTAAACGGAATGTGGGAAAAAATAAAACTGATTTCCTCCGTCTCTGTTTCCTCCCTGGATCTGTTTGGTAATTCTGCCCCACGATGTTTCTGAAAGCAGTTCTGGGAGCTGATTGGTCCTTACAGCATCATTAGCTGCAATACTTGCTGTTGAATCTCAATATAATACTAGTATTAATATGTTGCAGAACTACAGTCATAATTCATGCAACAGCTGAAAAAACTGTTTTAATAACACTAACCCAAATTGATATCAGAATGAAATCGAATCGGATTGAATCAAAGCGTGATAATCGATTCCGAATCTTAGGAATCAGAATGGAATCGATTCTTGACATTTGAATGGATCCCCATTAGCTCATCTTGTATGAGATCATGGATCTATGAACGACAGCTCAAGGTCCATATGTGCGTTTTCTTTCTCTACCAGTTCATCAGCTCGTCATCTGTGCTGCTAATGCGCCTGGTGATCTGGTGTCGCAGACGTCCTGGCGTGCGAAGTGCACATCGTTCAGTTTGCTCTGAAGGTTTGCATCATTGTAAACGAGGGCCCTGATCTTAAACACGTCGTAACAGTCATGTCAGCAACAGTCGTGATGTACAGTAGATGCAATGCTGTCTTCTGAAATCCCCAATGATCGATTCACTGCATCGTTCTGGGAGACGGCACGGTCCTAACTTACCGGGAAGCCTGGAAATCCTCTCGTGCCAGGTTGTCCCTAAAAAGACAGAAAGAAAAGAATGATGTACTTTGGAGAGTTTGGTATACAGTAAGTTAGAAACAGGTCCAAGGAAGCGGTCGTCTTCCTCGGCCTGTCAACTTCGTCAACGCGTTTGGTAAGCAGTTAAATCGATCTTGACTGAAGGAGTGATACTGAAGACTCCGGAGAGTACGTCCGGTACGAGTGTCTCAGCGTGTCTGAGGAAACACAGGAGGAAAACAGATTCAGAGAAAAGAGCTTTTGATCTAACAAAAATGGCCGACTGGGGAATAGAGCTCAACGAGCGCAGAGTGATAACAACGAGCCCTCGCTCTCGTCCACGGTGGTCTGCCGGAGTCAACGCTCTCTGGGAAGAGAGCGGAGGAAAAATAAAGATGATGACGTTTTAAGTTTTCCTCTGAAGGTCAAGAATTTACTAGACTGCTCCAATTTCAAATCAATTTCAGACCATGACGTGTGGTTGAAAATCCAGGAAAAACTCAAAAGCTGATACTTTTTCAAGGTAATGAGTCACCTTTCAGACTTCAGCTGCTAAACAACTTTATGTAGCATCTTATTTTTAAACTGTAAACAAGAGGGATGCGTCCCGCTGACAGGGTTGTCAGACCTGGGTTTAAAGGAGGACTCAGATGTAGACCGAGAACGGTAATGACAGGTTTTTATTTAGATGTTCTTGAATCTCTCAAGACAGGGTGACAAACAAACAGGCTATGAAAAACGAGACGTCACCAAAGGGCGCGGTGACAAAAACCCAGGAGAAAGAAACGAAAATAAAAATCACTCCAACCAGAGGAGAAACGCTACACTGATCTAAATACCCTATATAAATCTCAAAATCAATACTCTCACGGAGGGAAAAAAACTAAGCTGACAATAGTAAAAAACTAAGCTACACTAGTCAGGACTATAAAGAAACTAGGCGCTCCAAAAGGGAGGAAACAAGAAAGGGAATCAAAACTACTTTTGATGTCTAACCAAAAACGTTATCAAAAAACAAGGTCACTCTTCTTCAGAGGGATTACAAAAACATAGAAATACAAACTTGGCAAGGGGTCGAAGGTTCTTAGTCAAGGCTGTGACAGGCTGGATGTACTAGCTAGGACGAGGTACTCTGGCAGCCAGACAGGGGAAGACAAAGACTAAATACCCATGAGGAGGAGACACAGGTGGAAACAATCAGGGAATCAGGGGAGATATCAGACTGGTGACACAGGTGGAAGGGCAAGTGGCCGCGGTGTGACTGGGGTGGCTCGATGCTGCTCACATCTTCAGCCGTTGCGGTGGACACTAGGGATGGGCGGTATGGACTAAAAAATGTATCACGATAATGTCTGGCATTTATCCCGATAACCATAAAAATGACGATAAAAAAAATACCAATTCAACTCCACCTTTGTAACTATAAATCTATCACCACATTCAGTCTTTGGAGCCCCAAAACAAAAAAAAACAATTAAATTAGTACACTTGTACTGCAAAACTGTAATGACTCCTCGCTCTCAGATCGGCCTTCCGCCATGTTTGTTACACAAAAACGTCATCAGCAGGAATTTATCCTTCTTTCTTTCTTTCTTTCTTTCTTTCTTTCTTTCTTTCTTTCTTTCTTTCTTTCTTTCTTTCTTTCTTTCTTTCTTTCTTTCTTTCTTTCTTTCTTTCTTTCTTTCTTTCTTTCTTTCTTTCATGCTCTTTCTTTCTGACTCATTTCTTTCTTTCTTTCTTTCTTTCTTTCTTTCTTTCTTTCTTTCTTTCTTTCTTTCTTTCTTTCTTTCTTTCTTTCTTTCTTTCTTTCTTTCTTTCTTTCTTTCTTTCTTTCTTTCTTTCAGGCTCATATCTTTCCTTCCTTCCTTCCTTCCTTCCTTCCTTCCTTCCTTCCTTCCTTCCTTCCTTCCTTCCTTCCTTCCTTCCTTCCTTCCTTCCTTCACATTTGTTGTGCATGGATTTAACACAGAAACATAAATCAGTTTTACACAAAAACGTCATCAATGGGAATTTATCGTTTTTACCTCGAGATGACAAATTCTTACTGTGGGGAATTTTTTTGACGGTATATCGTGAACGGTAAAATATCGCCCATTCCTAGTGGACACGTTTTAAACCCTTCCCTCCATTCGACCAATGAGACGACGCGGCGGTGACGAGGTCACGGCCCTCGGCTTGCCTAAGCTGTCACTTCCTTTGCTTTTATTCACCTCTCTTGAATCCAGCTCCTTGTTCCACCTCGGGGTCGGGGCTAACGTCACCTGCTGAGGCGAAGCGGCTTCCTACTGTTCCTGATTGACTGGTTATCTGAGATCTGGACCTGTGCTCCGGCTGTGCGGGGCTTCTTTGGGGCCTGTTATTCATTATAACTGCCTATCACCATCCAGGACGATCGGGCACATACCAGTGTAGATCACAATAACCGCCAATTAGAAAAACAGATGTGTGCTCCCCTGGCAATGGCCAGGTTCCAGGTTATCTTTTTTTTTCTTTTTTTGAAGGATAAATTATGTAACTTGTGAATTGTGCTCCTGGAAATGAAGAAAATGCAGCAATTGGCTTCCCCAGAGTTGGGGTGGTATAGTAGCCCTTCAGTCCTGGTGTCTGAGTAAGTAATAGTGGCGGTGACTTGGCCGGGACGGAGCCCCTCGCTCTGATTCTTTATAAAACAAGCATGACTAATGAGCCCAGATTTGGCCAAATCTCCATTCCATCGCTCTACAACAATACCGCTCTCTCCACACAGGCTGTAATTATATAGCATTATTCTAGCATTTGTGGTACTTCCACCATCTTTTAAATAAATACAGTTTGGTTGAGTCCAGCACCCCAGAGGCAACAACAGAGTTTATTCTAGGGAAATCTAACATCTGCTACAACTCTCATTCCAGAGATGTTGGGACACTGTAAAATGTAAATAAAAACAATGCAAAAATATCACTAAAATGTGCTAAACCCAAATGTCATTCTCAGTAAAAACACAAAAAACGGAACCGTGTCTTCTTAAGAGAGAAAAGAAAGTAATTCCTGGCAGCAGCCCGTCTCAGTGACTACGTTTACATGCAGTCAAAATTCGGGTTAAGGTCAATATTCCGGTTACTGAAACATTGGGAATAATCTGTTTACATGCGTTAGCTAACAGGGTTATTCCTGTTTACATGGGGATTAATCATTTGGGATATCTGGATCAAACCAGCGACGCACGGAGAACGACACAATTCCAGTAATTTCTGCTTCTTCTTCCTGTATCCAAATCCAAAACAACAATAACAGCAGCACGGTGGATAATCAACAGCCAGTAGAAGTCGCCTTCTTTTGCGCTTTGGTGCTGGTACTGACCCACCAGGACTTAACACTATTCCTCGTCACCTTCTTCATTAATGGAAGGCGAGAATGTGAAGAAATGGCAAATAGTATTGGTTCAATACGGAACGCAACTTTTAATTCCCAATTACGTAACAATTCCGTATTTCAAGGGACGGGTGGGGAGCCTGGATGTGCTGCGCAGCGAGGAGGAGTGGACGGCAGAAACGCTGCAGGCTGACATGTTGAGAGGTGCAGACACTTACGGGAGGTCCTCGCGGTCCGATGATGGAGAGACCCGGCTCTCCTGGTGCACCCTATGAACAGACAATGGAAATGAAACAGTAAGTGAGAGGGGATTCTGGGCTTTCCAAGCCTCCTCTAAAACACAGTGAGAAAGGTTCAGGAGCACGTTGCTCTGAAGGGGAAGAGCTGAAGCAGGGCCGCATGAATCTACCAGAATATGCTGCTGATGCACAGAAATGTAGAGCTGGCGGGAGCTGGGGACAGTTTTGTGGCTCAGATATTAAACTCTGTCAGCTACCTGCTAACATGCCAGCCAGCAAGGAAATCAGGCTTTAAGGATTCCCAAGTTAACATGCTTCATTTTCAGAAATGTGGGGGTAGTCTCAGTGTAAAATCCACCATCAATCATCCTCCTTTAAAATATCACTACTTTTGCCCAGAGTATTAACCTAATGAGACGAAAAAAGGTTAATTGCAAGATAACGCTTCCATTCCAGCATGTAACACGGCACAATATACAGTTGCAACCAGATGTTTATTTTTAATAAGATTTGTTATTAGAAATAAAACTTTTTTATGGCTTTCTGAAAAGTGAAACATTTCAAGAGTGGGGTGACTTGGAGAACAGCTTGGAATCTTTGGGCTTTACAAGTTTCTGAAAAGATAATTGACTTCAACTGAGTTAGCTGGAGACACATGTGGACGTGCTTTAAGACGCAGGATGCATTTTAAGGACCTCTTGTTGTGACATCATCTACTTAACATGTTCCTGCACTTGTAAAAGTCGCCCAAAACGCCTATCCAAGTTATACCCAAAGTAAATTGAAAGCTGTTCTTGAACCGTTTGAAGTACATGGATGGTTCTGGTCTCTTTTGAAAGGTAACACTCGGAAGTTCTTCCCCCAACTGTATAGAAAGTTTTTATTTCAGCCGGAAATGTGTTTTGTAATCAGATGTCTGCAGATGAGAGAATCTGTGACTTATTGGTTTTAAAACACACTGAGACACAGTTATAACAATTATGTCCCATGGGCATAACTTTTGAACCGTTGAATTTACCACGTACAGATCTATATCGTTGTGTTCAGCATTTCATTTGCTTTACAGTTGCACCATCTTCTGGGCGAATGCTGCAGTTGCCGAGGTTTTTCTCATGACAAAAGCCGGACGTGCTCGTCCCGCCCCAACACAGGCTCATTCGCTATGAGGGGACAGGAAGCTCTTGTATGGCCAGATGACCTGTCAATCAAAGTAGAGCGTACGCTCCATTTTAGCATTGCGCTCTCCTGTCTGAAAACATGCAGGACGGAGGAGTTACCGAGTGTAAACAAATAATAACATGTGCTTCTCCGACAACGCTCGAGATGAAGAGCGGCTGTTTGTGGATATTTACTGGTATAATAATGTATTTTGGACTAAATACTTTACTGGATAGGATCTACTAGACCTTTGGTTTGTACAAGATTTGTAAATGACCTTGTTTTGTAAATTTTGGAGTGAGTTTGCACCGAATATGGGCTGGAGGGGGCGAGGGCGGGCCCCCGTGCGGCAACGAGTTAAACATCAGGAAACTGGTCTGGTTCATCCCTGGGTAGGATGTCCAGATACCTGAAGGTCCCAGGTTTTTCTGTTCAAACACAAACGGCACACATCAGCCGTCGCCACTCTTGTGACCCAGACATGAACGTGGTTTGGTGTGAAATGAAGCCCAGAATGAAAACGTAAGACTTTGTAAAGTTGGAGGAGAGCATCGCGATCAACAGTGAAACACCTTCTGTACCAACATGAGCTGAAAGACTACAGTGAGAAAACCCCCCACCAGAAAACCACCGTGCTCTAAAACCACCATGAAATGCCAGATTACAGTTTGCAGCTGCGGGTTGCGCGGCGCTGGTCCACCCTCATCACGCTGGTAGCCAGCTTCGGGGTTGTTGGCGGGAAAATTCTTTGTAAATGGCTGAATTGACAAAAAACATGTCTGGCAGAAAAAAACTAGTATGGAAGCAATTTAAAGCCAAAAGTACAAACCAACCAACCGACCAAGTAAATAAATAAATGTTAAAAACAAACAAATATATGTAAAACTAATTTATCAAATAACGTGGCCAGTGATGTAGCAGCTGTCCCGCAGGAATAAGTATACGCAAGAATAAGTATACAGTTCTTTTTAGAGAGAAGGGGGAGACACGCAGCAAAGAGCGACAAGCCGGGACTTGAACCTGCGCTGCCGACACCAGAGCAACAGCCTTCGGAACTGGGGCGCGCTGAACTCATTGAGCCGTCCTTCGCCCGGACAGGTTGGTCTTTTGTGACCACCTGTTGTTTCCTGGGTTTACCGTATTTTACGCACTATAGGGCGCACCCAAAAGCCTTCAATTTTTTCAAAAGCTGACCATGCGCCTTATAATCCGGTGCGCCTTATATATGGATCAATATTGAGCCGCAACAGGTCTCGCAACTCGAAAATAATAAAACAGTTGTTTATTCATTTTGGGAGTGAATGGAGTTGTCAGAAAGCTGATTTGTAATCTATTAATAAAGTTTGACTGACCTATCTGACTGTTTTGTTGACATCCCCTTTAGCGCAGCACCGTCTAATCATTAGACTCTAATGGATGCATAACATAACCCCAGCCTCTACTGTAGCGCCTTATAATGCGGTCTGCCTTATATATGGAAAAGGTTTTACAGTACGTGATTCGTTGAAGGTGCGCCTTATAGTGTGGAAAATACGGTACCCCTTAAACTTAAATGGATCACCTTTCATCTGTTGGAGGGGTACATGTTCTCTGAAAGGTTGGCTTGAACTGTTTTAACCCGTCAAATGATCCAATGATCAGGCAGTTTTGTAGAATAAATGACAGGTAAACACACACGCACAGTCTGAAGGCTGACATCTTATTCTAATTTTACTTTAATGGATTGAGTGGCGTCTAAATCATTTTTCTTGAGAGAAGCAACACAGACAAAAGTATCATTCCAACAAATGTGGGGTTGTTAAAGCCGAAAGACCCCACCAGTCACTTTATGTAGAGTTTAACAGCGGCACCTGCGAGTGGAAAATGTGAGTTTTTAAAAGGTTTTCTTACACGGCTAAAGATTTTATAGAGGTTGGCAAATTGCGGTCGAAACAGCTGATGACTTGGTAAATGATGCATTTATATAAGGTCAAGCTGTGGAAACGGCGGCGCCACGACCTCTGGACATGAACGCGTGGGGCTGTAACCTGCAGACTTTTACGGGACCTCAGCTGTCTTCTTAGAAGAGCCAGAAAATGATTCAATCACTGCAGAAGTCACTTATATTGAACCTCAAGGGAACGGGGTTGCATTAAAGTGAGCGCTGCAGCGGCGTTCACATCCAACACATCCGTCAGCATCAGTTTCAGAAGAAAACATGACTTAGTCACATTACATGACTTAGTGGAAACAGTCATTTTGAAACACCCTTGAAGTATAGAGGGTCTGCATAGACGTCTCTTCCCCACTGGACCAGCCCCCTTACTCACACTGAGTGGCAAAAAATCAGCAAAAATGACTGCAACTAGTAGGGGAAACTGTGGAAAAGACGGGATAACGGCCGATTATCGGCTTAAATTAAAGGCGGTTGGACTTGACAGTGACCCGTACAGTTACCCCAACAACCAGTGGTCCATGGACATTAATATTTGACCACGTTTCCTGATATTTATATGTACTTAATTTCTACGCCGGGGAAATACACGAAGCAAAGCTTGAAGGCTTACAAAAGTCTTGACGCTTGGTCCGACTTCAAGGCAGGATTTGTTGTAGAAATGAAAATAATGAGGACACTCAACTTTATGATTTGACCGTTTAACGTTAGCTACCCAAAAATCCAACATTACCTGATACAAAATGGGAACCGCAAATCCACGTTTCGGTAACTGGAATCCAGTCGATCCATTTGTCTCTCTTAAGCTCATTCTTCGGCAGTCTGTAAAATGATAACTCTGATTTCTTGCTAAATCTATGAGTACAGTCGATCGCACAACAGCTCTTTCCCATTTTAGATGTTTTCCAGTTGCTCAAACTGAAAGTTTACGCTGTCGCTCAGTCTTTCTGACACTCAGTCTTTCTGCCACTCAGTCTTTCTGACACTCAGTGGGCGTAACCCTGTCAAGTTGCATCTGTGACATCATTCCCTCTATTGAGCCAAAACAGTCATGGAATGGCAGTTACTATGACGCCAGCCCGTGCTCTACTTCTCATTGGCTGTTGGCTGCATGTGGCTGCTTCCACATGACTGTTGTGTGCTGCTGACGCCCCCCCCCACACACACCTCTGGTCATCCAGCTGCTGCTTCCACCTGCCTGCTGTGTGCTGCTGACGTCCCTGACTCCCCCAGTCTGGCCTTCGGCAGGAGGGTCCCCCCTTATGAGCCTGGTCCTGGTCCAGGTTTCTTCCCTCCTAACGGGGAGTTTTTCTTGCAACTGTTTGGCTTATGGCTTTTCTCCCACTAGGGGAGTTTTTACCTGCCATTGTTTATATAATAATTGCTCGGGGGTTTATGTTTATGTTTATGTTCATGTTCTGGGTCTCTGGAAAGCGTCTAGAGACAACATCTGTTGTATTAGACGCTATATGAATAAAATATAATTGAATTGAATTGAATTGGCTTACTCCAGATATTTGGGACACTAAACATCTTACAGTTGGATCTCTGAGGCGTTCACACATGCCGGTGGAGTAGTTTTCAACACAGGCTGCTGCCAAACGGCAGACTGGGCCTAAAACTGCAGCGTGAAAGCGGCGTCCCGCGTTTTGTTCTGTAGCTAAACAGAACTGAAGTGTCCGCATCGTTTATGGTTTTGATCCTGCAGTGTCCAGTGTTTCTCCAGCCACGCTACAGGACAAACAGCAGCGTGCCTCAACCCCCTCGCTTTGAAAAGAGAAGTTTGCTTCGCGACAGCGGCCGTCTCTGTAGCTCTCCTGACCGTCTCTGACCAATCCCACAAACCACTGAGGTCCCGCTCAGGTTTCCACCACTCTCCCTAATTAGCTTCTCTGCTCCAAAGGGTAAAGCTGCCGCTAGGACATGTCCGGTGGTCCCAGTCTTCCATGAGACAAAGTGATTGAAACAGAACATCCACAACATCAAAAAGAGCTTTTAGTACCTCATCTGCTTTCTTCAGCTTCAGTAAACCAGACAAGTGACGATCTGCAGGGATGTGGTTACTTTGGTTACGAGGGCGATGAGAGGTTAAAGTAGTCACCAGCAACGGCTAAACGAGCTAACGATGCCCACGATACAGAAACAGTTAAAAACGTGATTTAGCTTTACTGTCATTTGCTAAATGATCACCTTCTCCTTTAACTCATCAACCTTCACTGATAACATCTCCTGATATGTGATATCATGTTTTGTCAGTTTGCTGGTTTGTGTTCAGGTGTGTTTGTTAAAACAATTCACAAAAGGAAAGACATAAGCAATGATGATGTCATGAAACCATTTCCAGACAAATTGGAGTCCAATGATCTAGTGAGAGATACTATTCCCAAATGAAAAACAATCAAGACAGACCTCAATCCAGTCTCCAAGCTCAAATCATGCAATGCTCAGAGATATGCAAAAAACAAGAACAGCTCAGAGCTTTAGCTAAACCTAACCCTAGCCCTAACCCTAGCCCTAACCCTAACAACTAACCCTAACCCTAGCCCTAACAACTAACCCTAACCCTAACCCTAACAACTAACCCTAACCCTAACAACTAACCCCAACCCTAGCCCTAACAACTAACCCTAACCTTAACCCTAACCCTAGCCCTAACAACTAACCCTAACCTTAACCCTAGCCCTAACCCTAGCCCTAACCTTAACCCTAACCCTAGCCCTAACCCTAGCCCTAACCATAGCCCTAACCCTAACCCTAGCCCTAACAACTAACCCTAGCCTTAACCCTAGCCTTAACCTTAACCCTAGCCCTAACCCTAGCCCTAACCCTAACAACTAACCCTAACCCTAACCCTAGCCCTAACCCTAACAATTAACCCTAACCTTAACCCTAACCCTAGCCCTAGGCGTCACGACGGCATCACAACGGCGTCACAGCAACGCCATATGCTCTGCGTTGGTTTAACGCAGAACCATAATTCAAGCTTAAGCTGGAGTATTTTAAAGGACAATAGGTTATCTGTCCAACGACTAAAGCTTGGTGGAAACTCAGCAGACCAACAAATCTGCATCAGAATAAAAATAAAGAAATCAATGTTTTGGAACAACCTAGACAAAGTCTAGACCCAAACCTGATTAAGATGCTATGGTGGGACCTTAAAAGATCTGTGAATTAATGAATATCCAAAAAACCTCAATGAACTACTAGCAGTGTTGTAAAAAAGAAGACTGGACCAAAACTCATCCATGAGACACTGAGACAGCTTAATTTTCTAGGGAACATTTCTAAAATGTTTCAAAGAAACAACTCAGAGTTTGCACAACTGACTGCTTCTTTGACAGAACAATAGGAAGCCTACTTGTTTTCATTTACACTACACATCTCTTAAAAACTCCTCAGCATTGGTTTTTATTTGGCGATACATTTAAAAAGGACATAATACAACTACAGCAGAGTTGACTTTCACTGTTGAACTCTGCGTCAACCTTCAGCAAACTGCAGCTGACATCCAATTCTTCTACATTTACCCTAGTGTGAATGAAAGCATTCATTTCCATTCTTATGCTCATGTCCTGCAGACTTTAACAGATTTATTTCATATTTAGCATATTTTTTAAACACTTTTGCAGTTTATACAGCCGAGTGGGAGAACTGAAGTGTACGGTAAAAGTCATCTGTCATATAATGTCTACCTTGAGGCAAATATCAGTCTTTTTTGCATCCAGCTGGCAGCTCAAATTAATGATTTAAGTGTTGCGCAACACACCAGTAACAACACAATTATCTCCAAATATTACCTGGTTTATGTCAAGTTCTTGTCAAAAATCTCCTCATGTACTCTGCTGTGGCCTCCATAAATGTCTCTCCACTTTCTCTGGGGAGCCTTAAATTAGCGCTTTCAGACACTTATGTGACAAATAGTTGCTATCGTGTTTCACAGTGTAAAGACTTCAGGTAATCCAACCGAGATGGAAAACCATTTACAGAGTGTGACCCCAGTGGTGTTTTAAAATACAGACCCAGGTTTGTGATATATATCACATGCTACCAGTGCGCTCAACCCTGAGCCCAGATCTGCACGTCTGAACGCCGTCGCGACTCAACGGGCCCAATCTGAGGAATGTTGCAAATGGGAGACTCAACCCTCCCAACTGGACTTTTTTCTAGCGACCCACGGCCTGGTCTGAGACAGGCCATAATAGAAGCTACAACACAGACTGGTGGAGCTCAGAACAGCTGGCCATGTTTTGATGATGTGTTCACTTAGCAGCTGCTTGGTGTTAAGATGTGGTGTTTATATGGCTAAAGCGGAGCTTTTCTCGTACCTTCGGTGTGCTGCATGGATATACTGTATGATTGATGCCTTATATGGGTGAAAAACACTTGCTCTTGATGAACTCTGGATCATGTGCCTGCAGGCCGCTCACTTGCAGCTGGCCGAGCAGTTCTGACATTTCCTAACCCATCTGACCGTCACACCGTGGTGGGGTTGTCTTGTCCTGGGCCTTTTTTGTCTTGTCATTTCCTGGTTTATTTTTGAAAGAAGTAACTCTACTCTCGTTTCAGGTCACTTACCCTTCCTCATGTGTCACCACACACCCTCCCTGATTCCTGATCATCACCCTCATGTGTTCAAATGGTCTGCGGCCCCGTTTCCACGTAGCAAAAACGGTGGTGTTTTCATGCGTTTTGGCCGTTCGTTTACACTAAAACGAAGCTCAAAGTCTCCAAAAACCATCATTTCTGAAAACTCCGGGCAAAGTGGAGATTTTCAAAAACTCCGTCTTCACGTTTGCTTGTAAACGGAGAGAAACGGACATTTAGGCTTCAGAACGTCACATTATGCGACAGAAACGTCACCAGCGTCATGTGTGTGACCTGTGTTTACAATTTGTTCGGCCACCGTCAATATTTTATTTTATTTTACCTTATTTATATTCTAACGTCACACTTAAAAGTAACTTCTCTGTCACTCCAAAAGAAAGACTCCCGTTCATCTTGGAAGTAACTGGAAGTTACTCGTGTCATTTGTTAATGTTTTTTTCCAGGATTCTGATTGGCTAGCATGACCTTATCTTCTCGTTACACTGCCCCCTGCAGGTTTGGCTGCTCATAGCACCTTAACAGATATTTATGCGGGTTCATGGAAATGATGGTATTTTTCAAAACGTAGAGGGGGAAATTGTGCCAGTGTGTTCGTCTCGGTTCATGTGCTTCACCCCAGCCGTCTTCACAGTTTTAGATCACAGTTGTTGCCACAGTTCTTATCAGTTTCCTCCAAGTGAGAGATTTCTTGTTGTAAGTCTTATATCGTAGTTGGATTTTCTAGTAAATTTTTGCATAGCCTTTTGTTTCCTCCATGTGGAGTGATTTTGAGTTTTGGTATTGATTAACCCTGCTTCTTCGTGAAGAAGCACGTTAGACAAAATATTTCATAGCCTGCTTTTTTTCTCCTTGGGATTAAACTGAAATTCTGATTAAAGACTCTAATACCCTGCATCTGCGTCCTGTGTATAGCATGATCGTGACACTGACTCAAACCAGCACGACGAAAGACGCCAAGCAGAAGCCAGATTTTTTTTGGACAAAGTTGTAGATTGGCTCTGATGTGTGTCAAATAATGATGTTTTTTTTCTTTTTTTTTTTTCTTTGTTTTTTTAAAGGCACATGCTCCTAAACTTACCTTCTCCCCTGGGTGTCCCTTTAAGCCCTGGGATCAGTCACAGCAGATACAGTCACATGCAAGTAGGTGAAGGGAGAAAGAGAGGAACCAGTGTTAGAGACGTGGAGAGGGTTCGGGACATGCAGCATCCTCAGCCCACTGATGGGGGAGTGGTGAAGGAGTTACAGGGAGCTGCAGTACAAATGTGGAGGTCAGGTGGAGCTAAATGGAAGCTGCAAACAAACTACCGTATTTTCTGGACTATAAGCTGCTACTTTTTTCATAGGTTTTAAACCATGCAGCTTATACAAAGGTGCAGCTATTCTGTAGATTTTTCTTCCACCACTCGGGGGCGCTCTAACCGGAATTAGAATCAAAACTAAGACAAAATAAATGCAAAGAAGAATACGCTACTTCTTCTTTAGCAGATAGAAGTAGAAGCAGACTTCAAACAGATAAATAGATAAATAAATACCGGTTATTTTCTCTTGGTTCTGTCCCGTTTTAATCAGCAAAGTTGCTGTCGTGTTAAAAGACACTGTTAGGAAAGGATCTATTTAGGTACAATATGTACATCATTTAAAAATAGAGCGGATGGGGCTTATATGCAGGTGCGGCTTATAGTCCAGAAAATATATTGTCAGATTTTCTCACAGCTTTTGACTGAACATCCTTTCTTATGGTGGAATCATTCAGCATACTTTTTACTTCACATTTTCTTTGGAAAATGATTAATAAGCTATTTTATACCACCAAGTAACCCCTTTTAAAAGGGCCACGCTAAAATACGAGACAGTTGTGTTTAGCAGCTTTGTTGCTAGATTGAGTGCATTTACAAGGACAGCAATGTCTAACATTAATCTGATTAAGGCTGCAAGGAAACAGCAAACAGGTGCAGTAATCTGCATCAAGCTCTTAAGTCAAGTAAACAATAATTGTATTAAGATATGTGGAGTATTTTGATAGTAACACCACCATAAACACCTGCAAATAAGACACATAAGACACATGTGACACAGTATCAACCAAAAGTAGAGTTGTGTGTTTAACCGCTTCAGCAAAGCCGCTACATCTTCATCCCAGCATCCCAGTATTAAAACTACGTCTTTAGTCCTTCACTCAGAGACGTATATGTAGTTATCCTCTGTGCTGTATTACATTTGGGAGCAGAGACGGGCTTTTGGAGTCTGACTTACTCCTTTCTGAGTTCAGGACACTGTGCTGACATCATCTCAGTTTACTCTCTACAAGCAGAGTACTCTTTCCATGTTTTGTATTACTTTCTTAACTTCTGAGAAGTATACATTACTTTTATTTTTATTTTTTAGAGCAGGGGTCTTCAACCTTTTTTACCCCAGAGACTCTTGGATGAGAGAAAAACAGAGCAGGGATCCCTGATTGTAATTCTTATTTTTTCCCTTTTTTTTAATGTGTCAAAGTTTAAGCCTGGCTTATAATAACTTTTGAATGTGTTTTATTCTGCTTATATCACCTTATTAACCAATTCCTGACTGGGTTATTAGCCTAGGTTATTTGTCCTCGTCAGACGTGGAAGGAGTAACGTTAGGCCGAGCTGGAACGTTACAATCTCCAGCTTTAGGCTTCGTTATTGTCACTAATTTATCCTTCAGGTCTAACTAGCGTTAAATAAGAAATAGACAAGTCAATTTCGCACGAATTTTCTTTTCTTACGGCTAGCCAGCTCATTTTCCCACTCTAAAGTTGACATTAGTCACATGACTCACGTCATAGGAATCATTTATGTAGAGTTGGAGACTAAATAGTTATTGTCAAAAGTTGATTATTATCGTCTGTTAATGGAGTTTTCTCAATCAGATTATATATATATATATATATATATATATATATATATATATATATATATATATATATATATATATATATATATATATATATATATATATATTTTTTTTTTTTTTTTTTTAATTATTTTGGTTAAAATTGCCTTTATTTCTTCTTAAGTTGTTGGACCCCCTGCAGGACCTCCGTGACCCCTAGGGGGGCCGCGGAACCCCAGTTGAAGACCCCTGTTTTAGAGCATGTGAGCAGTTTCTTTTACGTCATAGGCCTACCTGTAACTTTTATTCCAAATTACAGAAACAAGTCTTAATTAATAAGAGTACTGATAAGTTGCTGTATTGATAACGATATGCTTGCCTGATTATATTTCACATTTGCTTTGCAACCACGAGTGTGTTTGGACGCAGGAAACGGTCACTCACCATTCTTCCAGGAATTCCCAAACTTCCTTTGCCGCCCTATTGACCAATACAGATTCAGAAGGAATGGGGATCAATATGATCATTAGACTGACGTGAATTCTTAAAGGGATACTGTGACTTACAGGTGCTTTGTCACTTTAGATTCACAAGTAATCTAATCAGAATTGAATGGTAAACTATTCCCACTGATGTGGCATAACAGAAGCAGTTGCTACGGTGATTCAGTGCCATTAATTAGAGATGAAAGAAGAAACGTTGCTCATGCAGGGGATTGAATGTCCTCGTGTCATGGTATCCCTTTAAGGACAGGAATCATGTGTTAGTCATGTGACCGTGCCATGCCTGCAGCTGAGAGCAGAGAGGAGCAGATGTGGATGCAGTCATGCCAGGGCTGGACTCCTGCTGGAGGATCTTTGGAACACTGACTACGTTTACATGCAGTCAAAATTGGGGTTATTGCTAATATTCCGGTTACTGAAACATTGGGAATATTCCGTTTACATGGTAATTAATCATTCAGGATATCTGGATCAAACCAGCGACGCACGGAGAACATCATGACGCAATTCCCGTCATTTCTGCTTCTTCTTCCTGTATCCAAATTCAAAACAAATGCTGCTTTTCTCTCACCTTCTTGTAAATCTTCTATCCCGGTACTTTCTACCGTCTACAAATGCAGAAATGTTCATATCCTTCATTACATTTATGAAGTGATTAGTCTCCTCCTGGTCTTGGTTTCTCCGTGTTTAGAAGAACTTCCTGGACTCAAAAGACCAGGATTCCTTGTGAACAGAGCATGTGCAGAAAACAAATTCCTGTTCCGTTTGATGGGGATATTCCGTTTGGCGTTTACATGACCAGATATTCGGGTTTTAAAAGGAGTAACCTAGGGGTCATATTGGGGTTTTTAAAAACCCGAATATGAGCAAATTCGGGTTATTCAAAGGGGTTATTGGTGTTTACATGGCCGTGCAAATTCATATTCCGTGCATCTTCAGCTTTAAGAATACTTGTGTGCTTCGGCATCTACTTTCACTTTACATCATACAGCTGTAAGCTTTCATGCCACTCACGTTTTAGGTCAAAATAACTTACTTAAGTGTCTGAAAGTCTCAACAAAACAAAGATCCGAGCTCTAATGTTCTCCTGACAACTGTATCAACAGCCAAACAGTCAGCGTTACTTACATGTGATGTGTGTGTGTGTGTGTGTGTGTGTGTGTGTGTGTGTGTGTGTGTAGGGGCAACACTCAGCTCACAGCTGATTGTAAATTAGGCAGAAAAACATTTCAATCAAAATAGTTTATTCATTTTTTGTCACTGTAATTTGAAAGATTGAGGGATTCATTTTTCACATAATTGTATTTTTCTTAACACATATGGAAACAATTCATGTTAACTGGATATAAGAGATAGTTAAGGCCAGCAGAAGAAATGTATCCATCAATTGTATTAAAAAAAATGTTTTCTGCCTTTGACATTTTAATCAAACTGCTCCCCTCATCTCCTGCACACGCTGTGTCTGGATATAGATTCATCTGTTTTTAGTCCTGCTGCATCACATGTGCTGGTATCTCTGTCATTAGTTTGTGGTGTATTTTTTAAGCCTTTAAATACGATCACGCTGCAGCTGCAGCTCTTTGAAGCCCTGTCCAAGGTCCTGATATAAACCCAGCCCTCGGGGAGAACATGGCACCAGCAAATGTGGCTTTAATCCAGAGACGGGGGCTTTTTCAAAGTGCCTAGCATGATTATTTGCTATTTCCACAAAATACAGCCTTCGCTAGACTCTGTTTTTATAGCCATGAGATGAATTGAGTGTTTTGTAAAACCTCATTCAGGTCATATTTTACACGGCATTCCACTGAAAGAATCTAAATGGTTGCAATTTCTCTGTTTTCCGTTCAACTTTCCCTCATACCTTTCACTCTGTTATGTGATTCTCAAATTATTAGCGCCTTCAGAGCGTCTTCTCCATTAGGGTTTTCACCACACGCTCACACAGCGGGCCTCGCTCTGACAAACTGGCTACACTCAGCAGGATTTATTCGGGGCCCAGAGCGGTGCGGTGTCGGGCCGGCTCAGGCTTATTTACAGCCTGGACGTGCCTTGGCTGAGCCCCCGACTCCCACCAAAACACAAACACAGCCCAGCACAGTCACCAGCACCCGCCTCCGTTTACCGCCAATGAAGACTTATTCAACGGATGAAAGCACATAAATCATGTTAGCTTTCACTGATCACAAGTGAATTATTTATTTTTCCTTATTGATCGCAACAGTACTGTAGTAATAAGTCTCTAAGTGTTGTGCACCTGGAAACAGACATACAAGTAATGTGTGTTGCAAAAGGTGAGGAGGGAATACTGTACTTAAACGCCATCCATCTTAACAGAGCAGTCGACTTCCTTTGGTTTATCAGACCTTAAATGCTACATTTACTACATTCAATGAAAACACAGCTTGATTTCAAGGCTTATTAGGTCTGGACCTAAATATTTGAATATGCAGAAGTGGAAATCCAGGTTTCAGTACTGGTATCCAGGGTTTTTTAAAACTGAATCAGCTTATGGTGCAGTCCCTGTCTCCACTGCCACATTATCCTGCTGTAAAGGGAAACTAAAAAAGTATCTTGAGAAGCTTCCCTTAC
Organism: Cololabis saira; assembly: GCF_033807715.1. Taxonomy (NCBI): domain Eukaryota; kingdom Metazoa; phylum Chordata; class Actinopteri; order Beloniformes; family Belonidae; genus Cololabis; species Cololabis saira. Next base: position 40,897,599 of record NC_084603.1, read on the forward strand.
CAATACACGTGCAATCATTTTAATGTCTTTGTCATGTACAATGTACCTCTGTTCTCTGTCTGAAGCACGTTGAGTTTGCACCTGTAGTATAAAATTTGCTTTTTCAAATAAATCCAAAAAATCCCCTCAATGCTGTTAGTAGTTGATCATACTGCAGACACACTAATGTTGCTGCAGTGCACCACTTTTAAGCTTTTTTTTTTTTTAAATTTGGTATACGTAAATACTCAGTAAAATTGCACAATATATTTGCTTGCAATAGTTAGTAACTCATTAAAACTATTTTTGGCCTCCAGATCATGTGGATGGAACCTCCACCTGGAGCTGTGAGCAACACTCTTCACAAGGCATGTGGGTTGCACCCACATGTTGACAGCCGATGTTGTGAAACGTTTTGAACTATGAGCCCTTGTTCCTTCATAATCTAAATGTATTATATGGTGTACATTATAAAGCCCAAATTGAGGAGTATTATTTCACCCCATTTAGATGATTGTAATGTTTTTTGACCAGTCTTAACAAAAACAAAGGTAAGGCATCTTCCTGGAACTAATAGGACTTGGTCGCCAAGTTGAAATCTGGGACGCGGCGGCCATGTTGGCAGCCTCGTGAGTGTAAACAAACAGCAGTGTAGTAGCAGTGTGGTAGCACCAAGTGAACAGATGCAACGCACAAAAAAAAGTTAAAATGCCGGAAAGGATCTGGAATTTACCGGGATACTTTAAACAAGGAAGCCAGGGACCGGTATATGGAGAAAATAACGGTTTGGATTCATTGCTGCAGTTCTGCACAACCAACGTCTTCAGCTACCTTGTTTGTGGTGTGAGCGCCTGCACTTCGGAGCAGTTCCGTTGCTATAAGTCGTTGGAGTCTCATGTGCCGTTCACTAATGGATGCAAGAGCTTCAGATCACAAAGCCGGCAAACAGTGGGAACAAAAGTTAAACTATTAGCGATCTTTTCCCCCATCTGTTATGTGCGGAGCGGTTTCACCCCACAACACAGCAACGGGTTACCATGGTTCACAGAATAACGGAAAGTAACGATTACAAGTAAGACACAATGAACAGGGAGCACGTCTGTACACAGTGCGCAGTGGTCCGAAGAGCAGCTAAGGTAGCATCCAACATGGCGGCTCCACCAAGTGGTGACGTCAAGACGACCAAGCCCTATTAAAGTGCTGACAAGACCCTTTTTTTATCATTTTAACTTTTCAAGGTCTGCATGGTTTTGTCAAACTCTGGGATCCTCTGGTCAGAAGGTTGTTGGTGGACTAACAGGCCTGACTTTCAACTTAGTGAGGGACTCATTCCTCTAAAGAAGTTGATCCACATTTAAGGAATGCCCTTCTTGTGTTTTTATGATGTGATTGCAACTATGCAACTTGATGGTAAAAGCAAGAAAAATGGGAATTTTTATTCTCAATTCTCTTTGTGCTTAAAAAGGTAAAGGATTTCTGGGCGACGTCCAGTCTGTTGACATTTGAAGAACAACCTAAACAAGAGACAGATCTAACTCCTACATCCTCCTGAGAAAACACAGCTCATCATGAACTCTTGTGCAGCGTGATTGTTCACGACTGCTTTGCCACCACGGAAGTCTGGATTACATCTGCATATCTGACAGATAATATACAGATATCTGTCTTTCATCACTCCCCATATTTTAACAATGCAATAACAATTAAAGCTGCAAGCAGCGATGAACGGGCCCTCGCGTGTGCAATTTCCACCAATAAAGGTCAAAGACTCAAAACGAAGTCCAATGACACCACCCATAACTCTTTATGTGAAATAATTCAAAAGTTATGGCAGAAAATAGGAACTATCAAATATAGACCAATCAGAAGAAGGGGCGGGGCTAATTTGCACCTATTAAGGTGAAGGAGTCAAATCCGAGTCCGATGACACCACCCACGAGTCTTTATGTCAAACCATTCAAAAGTTATGGCAGAAAGTAGGGACTACCAAATATGGACCAATCAGATACAGTAAAGGGAGGGCACGCATTTTGGCGTCTAGGTAACGCTTTTGACTGAGAAAAGTAATGCCCATTGTCGCAGGATGGAGACGCACATTTTGATGTATAACACCTGGGTGCACATTACGGCTTGGGCCGTATTAACTGCCGAAGAAATAGCATAAATTGCGCCAAAATTACACAACTAATTCAAAATGGCTGACTTCCTGTTCGGTTTGGGCCATGGCGCCAAGAGACTTTTCTTTAAGTTGCGACATGATACAGGTGTGTACCGATTTTCGTGCATGTACGTCAAGCCGTATTGTGGGGCTTGAGGCACAAAGTTTTCTAGGGGGCGCTGTTGAGCCATTTTGCCACACCCATTAATGCAAACCATTAAATATCACATTTTTCACCAGGCCTGGCTTGCATGCAAAATTTGGGGCATGTTTGGGGCACGTTTAGGGGGGCAAAAAGGCCCTAATTTCGTCGGGAAAATAAAAACGAGGAAAAAATTAAAACCAGAACATCTCCTACAAAGTTGTGGTTAAATTAGGCCAAAGCATCGACTTGCTGAATATGTCCAATATAAGGAAGTTAACCAAACTTAAGAAGCTACAATAAAAGTTTATAAAAGGACAGCAAAGGAGAAAAAAGAAAAAAAAAACCCTGTTCTTCAGTATATTTTAGGAAGAGTTGAAAAGCTTTAAATATCCAGGAGATTGTGTGGTACGCAGCAAATCTGCTCACTTTCCTGTTGAGTCGTGAGCAAATATCTCCATCTGTTTATTTATTTGAATTTCCAGTGACGGAGGAAAAAAAACATGCAACCTGCTGTGCTTTTGGAGAATATCTCAAAGTGATTTACAGTTAATGTTTTTTACATGTTCTGTTCAATAAAGAAAAAGAAAAACACATTTTGATCTACAAGAAAACCTGAATCATGGAAGAAACGAGCAGCGAGCAGCACCTTTCCTTTTCGTGAGGATTTTAAAGTGCAGCATTGTAGAAGGTGGAAGACTTTGGCAGACAGAGGCAGAATCTGCAGAAGTTGTAAAATTTTACATTATGACATCCAAATGTTAAAAGAGCAACTGTTTTCCAAATCATTTCCCCTCACGGTCAAATGTGGCTTGGGAACTTTTGTTTGTGTGTAAAAACTTTAGCCCATAAAAAATCGATGATCGCAGGTATGCAGACCTCTATAAAAGAAGACATTCTGGCAGTCTGCTGGTCAGGTGTGTGTTGACACACTGCCAAGAGGGGAAAACATAAGCAATGGCCTTAGAGACAACTGTTGCTGCACATCAATAGTAAAGGGTTATAAAAGTATTTCCAAACAATTTTGAGTTCAACGGTTTACAGTAAAAACCATTTTTAACACGTGGAAAACAACCATGACAGTTTCCCAGGAAGATATATCCCAGAAAATTGATGCCAACTTCAGACTATACAACTCTCAGAGACCAAGACATTTAGGAAAAACAAGCGAGAATCCCAAATGAGTATTTGAACAACCCACAAGGCTTGTTTCAGAGTCCATCTGTCCAAGAGACTATGAACACATGAGACTATGAACACATGAGTCGAATGTGGAGTCGCTTGGCCTTATTGCCCAATGCCTTGTTAGCCGAAAGGCAGACATTGCTGCTCCGCGGCCAGAGCACCCGGACAACTTGCAGTCATTAGTCCCTTTTCCATTAGCAGGGAACCTGGGTAAAAAACTGGGAGGCTAAAATTATAACTGACCCGACCTTCCCCTCAGTCTTAAACCAGTGTCTATTTACAGTACCGGAGCTGGTCGGATGTTCTGACTTAGCAAAGTCCCTGACCCTCCACCTGGTGGTGTCAGTGCACCACTTGTAATGTTTGATAACTGCCACTAAATACAAGAAGAGCAGTAACTAAAATGAGATGAGTTGGTGCTGTGTTTCTGTTTGCATAGACTGCAACGAAGACACGACTTTAACTTCAAGGAGCACTCTGAGATATGGAGCTAGAACAGTCTCATAATTCACAAATACACACGCCGATCCACAAATGGATCGGCGTGTGTTCACACGTGAATTCACACGTGGGGAGGGGAGTCTCAAAAGTCACACGCAAATCCAGCGCAGCTCACAGACAAAAAAAACGTTTGTAAATCAGGTTATATTAGTGTGTGCATCAAAAATACATTTGTGTATCTTGTCCTAAACACGTGTGAATCGGTCTGTGCATTTGTGAATCTTGTCCTGTGCATTTGTGAATTTTGTCCTGTGCATTTGCGGATCGGCGTGTGCATTTGTGAATCGGTCTGTGCATTTGTGAATTTTGTCCTGTGTATTTGTGGATCGACGTGTGCATTTGTGAATTATGAGACTGTTCTAGCTCCATACTCTGACACGGCTAAACAAAGCCATCACCGGCCCACCGGTGGGCTGCTCTGAGTCCAGTCTCAGCCTGCCAGTCCGAATCCACAGCAGGCACATCTTTGGCCCTGTAGAAGTCTCTGAAAATGTTCATTGCGGGGCTAGTCCTGGTAATGGAGACACATGTCCATCAATTAGACCCTGTAAATTGTCCATCAATTAGACCCTTAAATCTGGGTACAGTGACCGAAACAACCGAAGTCAAATTCCCTGTCAGGCATGTTCATACTTGGCCAATAAAGTTTATTCTTCTATTCTATTCTTTTGTAAAACTATCCTGGACCCAAGAACCATGTGAGACTCTGATAAACTTTGGAACTACAAGATGCTGAACCATGGATGTACCTAGTATTGTGACCATAATCGTTTTCTTTTTAGTTTCCTTTTTGGGAAATAAGTAATAAGGCAATTCAAAAAATGAATGTATTGTAGTTTGTATGAAGATGTATTTACCTAACTAATACCTTTATTTTTGTGTTTCTTCAACGAATTGCAAAGGCTGACTTTAATCACTGGAGTAATTCCAAGTGTCCAGGTGGAGCCCTGAGGAGCTGGAATAGAGGGTCTGCATTGACGTCACTTCCCCACTGGACCAGCCCCCTTACTGGCACTGAGTGGGTAAAACATCAGCAAAAACAGCTGCAACTAGTGGAGAAGACGGGATAACAGCTGATTATCAGCTTACATTAAAGGCAGTTGGACTTGACAGTGACCTGTACAGTTACCCCAAGAACCAGTGGTCCATGGACATTAATATTTGGTACAGTTACCAAGAACCAGTGGTCCATGGCCATTAATATTTGGTACAGTTACCAAGAACCAGTGGTCCATGGACATTAATATTTGGTACAGTTACCAAGAACCAGTGGTCCATGGACATTAATATTTGGTACAGTTACCAAGAACCAGTGGTCCATGGACATTAATATTTGGTACAGTTACCAAGAACCAGTGGTCCATGGACATTAATATTTGGCCACAAATCCAGTTTCCTGATATTTATATGTACTTAATTTCTACGCCGGGGAAATACACGAAGCAAAGCTTGAAGGCTTACAAAAGTCTTGATGCTTGGTCCGACTTCAAGGCAGGATTTGTTGTAGAAATTAAAGTGATGAGGACACCGAACTTTATGATTTGACCGTTTAACGTTAGCTACCCAAAAATCCAACATTACCTGATACAAAATGGGAACCACAAATCCACGTTTCGGTGCTGGAATCCAGTTGTTTCTGTGAATTGCAGCGATCCATTTGTCTCTCTTAAGCTTATTTTTTGGCGGTCTGTGAAACGATAACTCAGATTTCTTGCTAAATCTATGAGTCCAGTCGATCGCACAACAGCTCTTTCCCATTTTAGATGTTTTCCAGTTGCTCAAACTGAAAGTTTACGCTGACACTCAGTCTTTCTGACACTCAGTCTTTCTGCCACTCAGTCTTTCTGACACTCAGTCTTTCTGACACTCAGTGGGCGTAACCCGCTGTGAAGTCGCATCTGTGACGTCATGTGCATTCCCTCTATAGGCTCCTGGCCCCTGGACAGGACTCAACGGGTATTTAACATGGATGGATGGAGATGTGGTATGTTAGTGAAAACTATTAAAACTGTCCCAGAGACACCTTTGGAAGTATTGTGATCTAAATGGAGACAGTTCCAGGCAGCAGGCAACATGCAGAGAGATCACTACTGCAGCGGTCACCACTTAAGCATGCAATTTTAGTTCCACAGAGAGACACACAGACACAAGTTAACGAGACAGTTACCGGAAAGCCGGCTCGTCCAGGAGGACCCTGAAAAAGGGGTGCAAGAAAATTGGTACAAAAAGGAAAGAGTACATTTTACAGATAAAGTCCACACAATGAGACACCTGCGCTGAACTGAGCCAAAATAAAAAGACTAGGACAGAGGTGGATACCACCTTGTTCCTGTGTTTTATTTTAACCCATCAGCTCAGTGACAGTACACAATAATACACTGTTGATGCAGTGGCATGCCACTTCAAAAACACCACAAATACTCATGCACATGTTGGTATTAGGTGAACGGATGCTCAAGTCTTTGTGATTCTGCATGAGAAACCCTGTCCAGACCTCTGAACCGGCCTCTCTCGGCCTGGACGTCCTGTTAAAGCGGACATGGCGGCTACGGTACGTTCATGCTGGCATCCATCACACAACAAAAGACAAGAAACAAGAACACGAGGACCTCCTTTCAGCAGCGGCTACAAACAAGAGGGAGCACTTTGAAACAGTCCAAAGGGTTTTGTTTTCACTCCGGAGACAAATCGTATATGAAGGACCAAAAGTTAATTGGGGGGAAGTAGAACAGGAACTCTTGACTTTTCCTGGAAGCCGTGGAGGAGCTGGCGCTGAAGAGAGCGGCTTTCTCCTCGGTTTGGGAACGTCATCATTATTCTTCAAAGAGGACTGTGTCAGAGCGACCTGAGATACTGGATCTACTGATCGTAGTCCTTTGAAACCGAACATTTGAAACAGACATCCTCTAGTTTTTAATGGATTTTTACCAAATATATATTTTTTAATCATTTTAATACGGCATTACCTTTGTGTCACTAGACATGTCTTTAGTCCGTCCCTCAGCAATGTATATGTAGTTATCCTCTGTGCTGTATTACATTTGGGAGCAGAGACAGGCTTTTGGGCTGCTCTGACTTACTCCTTTCTGGGTTCAGGACACTGTGACTTGTACATCATTTAGTTTTACTCTCTACAAGCAGAGTACTCTTTCCATGTTTTTTATTATTTTCTTAACTTCTGAGAATGACTTTTATTTTTATTTTTTAGAGCATGTGAGCATTTTCTTTTATGTCATACCTGTAACTTTTATTCCTCAAAGAGGACTGTGTGAGAACAACCTGAGATACTGGATCTACTGATCGTAGTCCTTTGAAACCTAACATTTGAAACATCCTCTAGTTTTTGATGGATTTTTACCAAATATAATTTTTTTTAAAATCATTTTAATACGGCATTAGCTTTGTGTCATTAGACATGTTGAAAAGTGAGTACATGCTCTGCTAATTATATATGTGTTTATTTTTGGTGGGTAACAATCACCGTAGGGTAACAGCGCGGAGTCGGCCGGCGTGTGGCCAGAAGAGCTAAACGCTTGGCAACAAGGACGAGCCGGGCTCTGGCGGGCAACTGCAGCTCGTCAGCTCATCTATGGAGAAGTTAAAGAGCATATACCGCTAGTTTCTCCTTTCATCAAGGCAGGGAAGAGTATCAGGCCAGAATAGATGAATGTCACCAAGCAGTGACTAAGTTTGTGGCGTTGAACATGTTACTGGACATTCTTGTGTAATTGCCACAGAATAATATGTTGTATTTACTTAATTTCTACAGAAGAATATTTATATTATCATTATTATTTTATATTCATGTTCAAAACAAATCATTTTTTCTGGGGACCCCCTGGCACACCAACGAGGAGCCCAAGGCTGGGCCTCTTAAGACCTCACTGTTGACCTCACCTTTATTTTTTTGTTCAAAGTTGATGCTAATCGATCTGTTTGTTTTCCTTTTTTCCAAATGAGAATCGATAAAGAATAAGATTCCCATCCTTATGCATGAGGTGCACTGCCAGGTGCTGAGTGTGAACATGCTGCACCAAGGTGCTGCCCGGCCCGGCAGCCAGCGGCTCTCCGGGGAACGTCTGGACGGGGCAAAGGTCAGCCCACACCGGAAGGAACCCTTCACTTGAACTACACAGGAACCCTCCAACATGTGGCTCCCATTTGGCCAAGTGCTTCTGAATGAATGGGGGGGGGGGTGTACTTGGCAATCGTACGTGGCGTGTACGGTCTCATGGGGGCTTCTCTGCTCAATAAGACGTGGTCTGGGCTGGACGGGAGAGGGCTTTGATTAGGTCCAGTTCTGCTGGTGTTATTTTAGGCAGGACTTTTGCATCGCTACGACCGGACACGTACGTGAAGACGTTTGCAGTTGAAAAGACTGCCTGGACGAATATTAGGGTGCTTTCACACCTGTCCCGTTTGGAGCAGTTGTTCCGAAACAGGGAGCGTTTCCCCTTAAAGAACGCTCCCTGGTTTGGTACATGTGAACACAGCAATCCTGCTCGGATGCGGGACAAAACAAGCTAGGCGAGATCCTAGGAGAGGTGGTCTCGGATCGCTTCCATTCCAGACCTGGAGCGGTTCGTTTGCAGTGAGAACAGAATCCACACAGCAACCAACACAACTCACTCATAACTGTGGTTCAACCTCCATAGTTGTTGTTTTTCCCAGAAGAGGAAACTCCTTCCGTGTTCATTTCTGACCAATTGGAGAACAGTTGGTTCGTGGCCTTTGTTAACAGCTTTGAACCGCAACAGACGGTTGCCTTGTGAACACAAACGCCACAAACGAAAAACCAAACAACTGTATCGATTTAGCCCCTGAATCGGAACAAAACAAACGGGCCACAGGTCTGAAAGCACTCCCTTAAACCGCGTTACGTGTTTTGATGTTTTGACTGGCAGCTCAGAGCGAGATCTCTCTTGATTGTGATTATTAAAGTGCTTAGGGATGGGCGGTATGGACTAAAAGATTCATCACGATCATTTCTGGCATTTATCCCGATAACGATAAAAATGACGATAAAAAAAATACCAATTCAACTCCACCTTTGTAACTATAAATCTATCACCACATTCAGTCTTTGGAGCCCCCAAATCACTGCTCTAAAAGATACTAAATGCTACTAAACTACACCAATTACATTGAATTGATGACTCAAGCTCCTCGCTCTCAGATCCGCCTTCCGCCATGTTTGTTCTTTCTTTCTTTCTGGCTCATTTCCTTCCTTCCTTCCTTCCTTCCTTCCTTCCTTCCTTCCTTCCTTCCTTCCTTCCTTCCTTCCTTCCTTCCTTCCTTCCTTCCTTCCTTCCTTCCTTCCTTCCTTCCTTCCTTCCTTCCTTCCTTCCTTCCTTCCTTCCTTCCTTCCTTTGATTTAACTCAGAACCATAAATCAGCTTTACACAAAAACATCATCAACAGGAATTTATCGTTTTTACCGCGAGATGACAAATTCTTACCGTGGGGAATTTTTTTTTCGGTATATCGTGAACGGTAAAATATCGCCTATTCCTAGTGCACATTATCAAACATAATTTATTATGCTTTTAAACAGGATGCAAAAAGCGTTTGAGCGGATGGATGAAGAGAGAAACGTGGTATCAGGTTAAAGTTTTCCCGGGTCTCTCTGAGCGCCGTGATGGACACTCGGGCTGAGAACACGGTCCCGTGTGAACGTGAGAAGAACTGGCTACTGCACAGAAAAGCGATGGATAACTCGGCCTTGAAGCGTGACATTCCCTTGTGGAGCTTCTGCATGGGACATTTAACTTCAGTTTACCTAAAGTCCATCTTCCCAGAAACCTGCACAGAGGGGGGTGATGGCTTTTTACTACAATCGCTTGCTCTGATCAAACGGATTTTAAAAAGGTGAGAAACTTTCTTGTTCTTCATTGTATTAGATTTCAAAGTCATAATAAATGAATCATCTTCCGAAAGTATTAATTTCTGTTATCGGTTGTTAAAAATAAGTGAGCGCGGTTGTTATTGCGGTGGCTTCCCGGCGAGGAAGTGCCGGTGTCGGACCAGTTGTGGGTCAGCCTGTCTTTTCCCAAGGTGCTCCAATTTCCTGTAAAGGTGTGGGTAACGGCCGTCTGCCTGCGTGCAGATGGCAGACCTGCTCACAGTTCACTAGCCTCCACAAACACCGACCAGAGGAAAACAGATCAAATGTCCAAGAAATCTCCATTCCCTGGATATTTGAGAAAATACATATCTTAATGTTTAAAATTATTTTCATGTCTTTTCCCTCATATTCTTCATGGACATAAGTGTACTTGCTCTTGGTAGAATTGCTTTCAAACTGTTTAACTTGGCTCAAACATTTTGGTTTTCCCTCCACAAGCTTCTCACAATGTCGTACTGGAATTCTGGTCCATTCCTCCTGACAGAACTGCTGGATCCAGTTCTAACATCTTGCTCTCACGTGTCTTGTTTTTTTTTATTTTATTTTTATTTATTTTTTATTGGACTGAGGTCACTTTGTGATTGCACTGCAATACCTTCCCTTCATTGTTATTTAGCCGTGTTCCAACCAGGGTTATAATCAGGGCTGCACATAATTATTTTGGTCTGGTGCTCAGAGGAGCCCCTGGATATGTGACTTGGGCCTCCAAAAACGCGGTGACCCGTCTCGCCGGATCGATAAAAGAGGGATGCAGGAATAAGTTATAGGCAAAACGATATTTATTCACTTATAAAGATGAATGGCTCAATATGGTCCTTTACAAAGTTAATTTATTTCAATAATTCAACTAGAAAATGGTGTAAAAGTTAATTTATTTCAATAATTCAACTAGAATATGGTGTAAAAGTTAATTTATTTCAATAATTCAACTAGAATATGGTGTAAAAGTTAATCTATTTCAATAATTCAACTTAAAAGGTGAAACTAATATATTACCTAGTCTTATTACATGCAAAGCAAGATATGTTAAACCTTTATTTGTTATAATTTTGATGATGGAATTGTTTATTGATTTCATAAAATATTCTCTAATTTATTTTTTATTTGGGGTTTTCATAAACTGTGAGCCATAATCAGAGAGCAGCGTCTTGCTGGCGCAGGTAACTGCTGCACGCAGTGACGGACACCGGCTGATTCATGGTTCCGCGTTGCACCAACGCAGAGCTTACGGAGTAGGATACGCGGGAGCGCGAACGTACGGTGCGCGTCGCCGCGTAACATCATGCAGCCACTTCTCGGCGGAACACACGTTTTCTGTTTGATTCGGGTAGTGGTTCAGTTTGGCGTCTCTTTGTAGTTGGTGGTGGTGGAACGCCAAAAAAATTACTTAATGGCGCTTGCTTCTTGGACATTTTGACGAGACTTGTCGGGGTCTAGGTTTGTTCAGTAAAACTGATCCTTACCTCTCTCCCTGCGCAACCCACCGCAGCAACGGACGCGCTGTGATTGGCCAGCCCAGTACCAACTTTGAGTGGCAGTTCTGGGGAAAAGCTCTCCCAATAGATGTTTTAATATTAGTATTCTGGTCTGGCCACAACCAATAATATGAGCCCCAGCTGTTGGTACGCAAAAGCGTTTCGCAGCACAAGATTGGCAGCGCACTGTGGATTTTGACGGCGCATGCGCTCTGGCGGCCCACTTATGTGCAGCCCTGGTTATAATAGTTTTGAATTTTTCATTTTAGTTTAGTTTTATTTCGTTTTGACTTTTTCACCTTCAATTCAGTTAGTTTTAATTGGTTTTTAGTGTGGGTTTGCTAGTTTTTATTAGTTTTTATATTTTCAAAAATGCTTAGTTTTAGTTTAGTTTTTATTAGTTTTAGTTTTAGTTTTGACGTCACGGACCGTGAGGCGTTCAGGTGCCGGAGCTGCCAGTTGGAAATAAACGGCCAGAGAGGAATAAATTGATCAAACCAAGAGGTTTATATTGACAGGGACGAAAACGGAGGAAATTATATCCATAATTTCAGTTTGTTTTAGTTCGTTTTTTAAACACGCAATATAGTTTCAGTTAGTTATCGTTTTTGTCTTTTAATTTTCGTTTTTATTTAGTTCAGTTAACAAAATTGTTTTTTCAATTTTATTTTTTGTTATTTTGTTTTGTTTTTGTGAACGATAATAACTCTGGTTCCAACTCATTTGAAGGAATGTTTGGGGTCACTGGAATACCGAAGAGCCATCCACATCCAAACTTTAACTACTTGGTTCATGTCTAGAGATGCTGTTTCACTAAACCCTGTCCTGTCTAGTGGGTGAGGTGCAACAGACATCATGACGGCTCCACCTTCATACTGTACTTCACACTTTCATCAGACATCTCTGCATACATTTTTTTTTTAATCCGGAACCCTAACTAACCTGAAATAGGAAGTTTACTGTGAGACATGGAGTAAAAATATGTGTAATTTTCTGAGCTGTATCTAATGTGCTGATTCTCAGGGGATGGTCCTGCCCAGAGCACAAATGAAAGCTGTCTGACCTTTTACTTCAGACTCTCCAGTGTAAGAACTCCTTCAGTTTTTCCAGGGAGGGACATTTGGCAGAGCTCATACATACACGGTTGTACAAAAGCCTGAGTAGCTGGAGCAGCCAGCTGTTGGGAGCAGCTTCCTAATTTATGTGCCACAGAGGCGCAGAAGTCAGGAGCTTTTACTTTGAAATATCATGATGATGTGAACTGTTTGTTTGCATTAAACTGAAAACTTCTGAGTGGGCGAGAGGAAGGATGTCATTTTGGGAATGTGACTGGTGACTCACAGGACAGAAACCAAGCATTAATGCTTACATTCACACTTACTGGTGAGTTAAAGGTAATGCATTTAGGTGGAAACCCTTCTGAGAAGCAGATCTAAAGCCAGAAGCCTCTTGCTGCAGAGACAGGACTGCACATCCACTACCCATCTATCCAACAGCGTTAGACTGTGCCCGCCGTGTAGACAGGTTTAAAGGACAGCAGACGATCATAAAGTCTGTGTAAAATATTTGGCTCGTGAAACAAGAAGCAATATAATGTACAGATTAGCACTGCATCCTGACAGGCCGAGGCTTTGAACTGTCCGTGGGAGTATTAGATCACTTTTTAATTCTTCTACTGCACTCCAAAACCCAGAAAGGAAAATAAATTGTCACTTTACCACATGCAGGTCACCAAAGGCATCGGATCTACTTACTGGAGGTCCTGCAAGACAGACAAAGAGAAAATATGTAACAGTCGATCACAGTTCATCTCAGTCCACATCACATTTAGTACAGTCTGCATGTCTAAAATGATTATTTTGATAATGGGCCATAATCATTGACCCCAATCAGATTTTTGAAGTAGGTCTAATTACCTACTTTGGTACTCCAGAAATATTTTTCAACCAGTAAGGATACATGAAAACTGACCCTCCTCACAGCCAGCCAGGGTAGAGTTCCCAAAGCCATATCTTTAAGCATCAAAGCACCGACCGCGGTATCACTTTCAGTGGTTTCAAGCAGCGTCTGTCTGCAACCCTGCATGAGCTCCCCCGGGACCGCCACAGCCAACCCTGACGCTTTACAGAGTTTCACTGGCAGCACTCGGAAAATGCTGCCTACCAATCAATCCTGGGAGTGACTGTGTTTCCATGCATCAATAACCCTTTTAAAACCCCAATATTGGCAATAACCCGAATCTGCACGGCCATGTAAACAACAATAACCCCTTTCAATAACCAGAATTTGCTCATATTCCGGTTTTTAAAAACCCCAATATGAGCCCTGGGTTACTCCTTTTAAAACTGAATATTGGGTCATGTAAACACCAAACTGAATATCCCCATCAAACGGAACAGGAATTTGTTTTCTGCACATGCTCTGTTCACAAGGAATCCTGGTCTTTTGAGTCCAGGAAGTTCTAATAAACACGGAGAAACCAAGACCAGGAGGAGACTAATCACTTCATAAATGTAATGAAGGATATGAACATTTCTGCATTTGTAGACGGTACAAAGTACCGGGATAGAAGATTTACAAGAAGGTGAGCGAAAAGTTGCGTGAAGCAGCATTTGTTTTGAATTTGGATACAGGAAGAAGAAGCAGAAATGACGGGAATTGTGTCATCACGTTCTCCGTGCGTCGCTGGTTTGATCCAGATATCCAAATGATTAATTACCATGTAAACGGAATATTCTGAATGTTTCAGTAACTGGAATATTAGCAATAACCCCAATTTTGACTGCATGTAAACGTAGTCACTGATGGAAGCCGAAAGAACGGGAGGAAGATGCTAGATGAGACTTCATCATCTGGAAGCAGCACCAAGAAAAGCCCTGGGAGACATTTCCCATTCTTGATTTAACCTGCTGCTCCGGTGTCACTCCCTCTGACCTTACAGCTGATGAACTTCCCATAACCGACCACTTTCTCCTTTCATTCACAGTGAAACTCACTCTCTCCATTTCTAAAAAAACACACCTTATTTCATTCCGTAATTTAAAAAATATTAACCCCGCCACTCTCACTTCATGTGTCCACTCCTCCTGCCTCCCTGACATTCACATGTATCCACCCCTGATGGTCTGGTCTCTCATTACAACTCTGGACTCCATATAACATATAACATTTATGTTTTATGTCTATCTTTTAACTGCAATGATGAGCCTGCACAAACAAGATGTGTACCCATGTTACTCAGTAATATGATGTGACAATAAAGATTGATTGATTGATTGATAATATTCTTAATTCCCTTGCTCCGTTAAAAACCAGATCAGTTTCCTCTTCTGTCTCCGCCCCCTAGTTCACCCCCGATCTTCGTCTCATGAAAGCTAAAGGTCGGCAACTGGAACACCTCCATTGAAAAACTGGTCTCACTATTCATAAGGAAATGTACAATAATCACATATGATGTTATAAGGACGCCATTGTCAGCATCAAAACCCACTACTACTCCGGTATAATCACTGCCAATAAAGGAAACTCCAAGTCACTCTTCTCCCTACTCAACAATATGACCCAACCCCAGGACTCTCTCCCCTCCCACTTCTACACAACCTCCTTCTGCAACTCCATTATTGTAATTTTTCAATGAAAATATCAAGACCATCCACCAGCACCTCGGATCAACCTCTCACCTCAGCTCCTAGGCCGACTTTCATCCGTCCACACACCCATTCTCCTCCTTCCATCTCCCCACTCTCTCAGAAATCACAGAACTCATCCAGAAATCCAAGCCATGCACTTGCCAACTGGACCCCCTCCCCACACAACTTGTTAAAGCCTGCTCCCCCTCCTTGGTTCCCCTCATCTCTGCCATCATCATCCACTCCTCTCTCAGCACTGGAACTGTCCCTGCATCCTTCAAAACTGCTGCCATTACTCCAATCTTGAAAACACTTGGTGCCGACCCCTCCAACTTCAACAACTTCCGTCCGATATCCAATCTACCCTTCATCTCCAAAATTTTCCATTGTCCATTCTCACCTGTCCCATGACAACCTGTATGAACAGTTCCAGTCCGGTTTCCGCCCACTTCACAACACCGAAACAGCACTCATCAAAATCACCAACGGCCTTTTCATGGCAGCTGATTCTGGACTCCTCACCATCTTCATCCTCCTTGACCTGAGTGCGGCCTTCGACACCATCTGTCACACCACCCTCCTCAACAGGTTATCTTCCATCGGCATCACCCACACTCCACTGGACTGGTTCACCTCATACGTCTCTGGCCGCACTCAGTTCATTCAACCCAAGTCCCTGAAATCCATCCCCTCCTCCGTCACTTCTGGTGTGCCCCAGGGCTCTGTCCTGGGGCCCTACTCTTCATCATCTACCTCCTTCCCCTCGCCAATATCTTCCGCAAATTCAACATTCATTTCCATTGCTGATGACACCCAGCTTTACCTCACCACCAAACCCTCGTCCTCTCTCCCGCCCACCTCCCTTACTGACTGCATTTCTGAAATAAAAACCTGGTTCACCCCAAACTTCCTAAAATTAAACAGTAATAAAACTGAGGTTCTCCTCATTGGCACCAAATCCACTTTATCCAAAAGTTATCTCTTACCATCGACAACTCCACTGTTTCACCCTCCCCCCAAGCTAAGAGCCTGGCTGTCATCCTGGACAGCACACTATCTTTTCAATCCCACATCAATAACATTACCAGGTCTGCCTACTTCCAGCTACGTAACATCCATCGCCTCCGCCCCTCCCTCACCCCCCACACTGCCGCCATCCTTGTTCACAGCCTCGTCACTTCCCGCTTGGACTATTGCAACACCAATTTCAGGCCCGGACTCAAGGTTTCTTCCCTCCTAAAGGGGAGTTTTTTCTTGCCACTGTTTGGCTTAAGGTTTTTCTCCCACTAGGGGAGTTTTTACCTGCCATTGTTTATGTAATAATTGCTCGGGGGGTCATGTTCTGGTCTCCGGAAAGCGCCTAGAGACATTTGTTGTATTAGAATCTATGCAAATAAAATTGAATTGACTTGAATTGAAATGTGTTTTCCATGTAAACCACAATTTGGAATTAGTATTTCCATGTAAACTCGAAGGAAAATAGTTTAATTCTGACTTATTTCATCCGTAATAATTAATTCAGAATTAAAAAACATCATGTAACCGTGGCCAATGAGAGCCAGAGCCCTCCTACACCTCTCTACCTGAGTCTGCTGCACATGCTGGCCTTCGGGAAGAAACTGGACTCAATGAATCATCAGATCACTTTACTCGGAGGTCAGGCTTAAGCATTTAGGGAACTTTAATAAAAAAAACTGGTCACACTGTATGTACTGTATCTTATTACGTTTTGCTAAAGAGGTTTTATGGTTGGAATCCGTGGTGATATTAATTTCTCATTCAAAATAGATCGTAGAGCCTGCTGACGCTTCTGTAAATGTTGGCTGTGAAGTATTCTGGTGCGCTGAACCGGCTAAGGGAGAAAAATGCTTCTTCTGAGCTCCAGGGTCAAGGACTGGGAAGCTTATGTGAAAACTGAGTTGAAATAAAAGTGAAGTCCCTCCAAGAAAAGAAAAGTATGTGTAGTTATGGTCCATGAGGAGGATTTGTATAAAAATGGGCTTTGATTTCACATCCAGCCGCCATTGGCTCACAGATGATGGAATGTCTTGGTTTGGTTTTTTGCTCTTCAGAACTTGAGCTTTAAAATCTAGATTTCATTTTCATCACATCTGTCATGAGAGAGACTGTAAAGAAGCCTGACTAGACTGGCCGAGGGACTGGGAACCTTCCTGACGCACCAGAGTCCATCATTCCCGCTCTGCTGGGGAGGAGACTCGGTGGGAACCGGCGGCTGACTGCGCTGCGCTCACTGTGACCAAACATTTGAGTGGAAAATTACTTTGCTGACTCCACTGCACGCTTTAACCATAAATCTGCTGCTTATTCTTCAGAAGAGACTGAAAATGACAGTAACATTTCATATGCCCTGCCACATTGTGGATTCACTAAATTACTTAGTTTGATTTATAGATTGAAAAACTGAATTTGGATGAATCCGACCGCAGAAACGCAGCACAGCCACCGTTCAGGGCAGCAGCGTGTCAAACATGCACCTAAATCCTTCAACGGGTAGGGGTATGAACAAAGTTACGTTTTTTTTTTTAAGGATTACTATATATATATACTATACTCTGATTTTTAACTGTGTTTGGACATCAAAAGCTGTACATCAGACAAACAGCCAACCTTGCATGGGTCTGTGATGTTTGTAGGTACGGGACAGGTCGCTAAATGGCACAATAATAATGTGATTTACGACTTGGCTCCCAGCTCCAGAACATTTTGAGACGAGTACAAGGTACAAAAAGTACAAGCATTTGCTTTTCTCAAGATTAATTTCAAGCTCCCATATCAAACCCAACCACAGCTGCCAATTTTTGACATTTTCCCACCAATTTCCACCATTTCACTTCATAATCACACCTTTGGTACATCAGTGTTTCTTCAAGTTATAATTTTATATAAAAGATGGGAAAACAGAGTTCCAACAGTCATCACAGAAATGCCCTTGAGGGTCTCCAGACAGCACTTAGGAAAAGTTGCTTCAGAACGTTTTGTTTCTACGATCACACATGAATGAGGACGTCAGTGACTACGTTTCCATGCATCAATGACCCTTTTCTAACCGGAGTATTAGCAATGACCCGGTTGCGTACGGCCATGTAAACACCAATAACCCCTTTGAATAACCGGAATTTGCTCATATTCATATGACTCTTTTTCTAACCATGAATATTTGGTCAGGTATACGCCTAACGGGATATCCTCATCAACAGGAACATGAATTTGTTTTCTGTGCATGTTCTTTTCGCAAGGAATTTTGGTCTTTTGAGTCCAGGAAGCGACATACGGAAATTCTCCCGCCAGTCGGTGTCGGTGAACTCCAACATTACGACCCGTTCCCACCAGTCCTGACTGCACATTCATCCAAAGTGTCCGGGGTTTTCTGGTGGAACGGGGTTTTTCAGCTCCGGCTCCATTTGCCATTTCTTCACGTTCTCGCCTTCCATTAATGAAGAAGGCGACGAGGAACAGTGTTAAGTCCTGGTGGGTCAGTACCAGCACCAAAGCACAAAAGAAGGCGACTTCTACTGGGCTGTTGATTATCCACCGTGCTGCTGTTGTTGTTGTTTTGGATTTGGATACAGGAAGAAGAAGCAGAAATGACGGGAATTGTGTCATGATGTTCTCCGTGCATCGCTGGTTTGATCCAGATATCCCAAATGATTAATCACCATGTAAACAGGGATAACTCTGTTTGCTCACGCATGGAAACACATTATTCCCAATGTTTCAGTAACTGGAATATTGACCGTAAACCGAATTTTGACAGCATGTAAACGTAGTCAGTGGTGACGTGGGGGTTTGGACATGTGCACATGTGGTGGGGCAGAGTTCAGGCCGCTGACCTTCCCGCTGAAAGATAAGACGCTCATCAGGTCCTCCATGACTCACAGAAAACAGGCCGTTCACAGAAACCAATATGTTTGCTCCTGACCTTTTCAGGAGCACAATGAGAGAGCTGAGAGGGATCGGAAAAAATCAATTACTGCTGAAAGCAGACATGGGTCAGCAGAGTTGTTGCTACGTCAGTCACACTCAGGTGGGGATTGTCACTAACGACACACTTCTTCTGTCAAATGTCAAATCAAATCCCTTGCTTTATCTAGGACTCAATCTGTCTGCTCGGCAGGCTGCTCCATCTCCAAACCCATCCCCACCTAGAGGTCTGCTCACACTTCACTTTCTTCTCTTTGTACTGACATAATGTGCATTTAGAAGAGGAAAAATGTCTTTGAATGTAAATAAAACGTAATTTGTTAAATGAATCAGAGCAAAAGAAAACATTTTACATTTAGTATAAATTGAGATAGATGAAAGAAAAAAATAGCTATGCAATCATTTCTTCATCCCCAATAACTTTTTGGGCAAAGCATCCAAAAAAAACGTTGAGGTTGGCAGGTTCCCTCTTTAGGCCTGAGCATTTTTCCTTTTTTTTTTTTGCTATTTTTGAAGGAGTGGCTCTCTGATTTATGCTGCATGCTGATTGTACGTTCTGATTTTATCTGAGACCTGCAGTTAAAACATGTCATATAACATGAATCTGCAGTTTTCTTGGTTCTGTTTAGAGCTTTGTTATTGTATCTGCAGACCTCTTTATTACAGCCATCAAGTGTTGTACAAGACTGTCTCAGAAAATTTGAATATTGTGATTTTCTGTAATGCAATTACAAAAACAAAAATGTTTCTGGTTTCTGGATTCATTACAAATCAACTAAAATATTGAAAGCCTTTTATTATTTTAATATTGCTGATCATGGTTTACAGCTTAAGAAAACTCAAATATCCTATCTCAAAAAATTATAATATTCTGGGAATCTTAATCTTAAACTGTAAACCATGATCAGCAATATTAAAATAATAAAAGGCTTGCAATATTTCAGTTGATTTGTAATGAATCCAGAATGTAGGACATTTTAGTTTTTTTAATTGCATTACAGAAAATCACAATATTCAAATTTTCTGAGACAGTCCTGTATATAGCCTATATATTATCATTATTATTTTTTTAACTCACAAATTATTTTGGTTAAAATTGCCTTTATTTCTTTTCTAAGTTGTTGGACCCCCTGCAGTCCCTCCGCGGCCCCCCTAGGGGTCGTGGATCCCCGGTTGAAGACCCCTGGTCTATAATTTTAAAATAAAATGTCCGACTTTAATTTGTGAGCACCCATCATCTTTTCATTTGTGACATTTCTGTTTTGAGAAGAACCGGCCAACCCAGTCTGGGTTGCAGCAGTTGCGGTCCATCCACGCCCCGATGGGTAAGCTGAAACCAGCGACGCATGCAGGAATCTGGAAACCAAACCTGAACGGCAGATTACTGCTGCATTCTGGGCCTGCCATCACATCCTGTTGGCTGAACCCGCTCACCTACGGGACACGCTGCGGATCACCTTGATCCAAAGGCACATTGGAGGGCCGGGGGGGGTGGGGGTGGATTCAAATATAGTACATGAAGCGGCGCCTGACGTGGGCCCTCTGAAGCAACGGCATATGCAACAAGCAATGGGCACGACATGAAACAATCTGGGCAATCTTGGCAGCCATAAACACAAACACACACATGAAACAGGAATTTGCTCAACTGCATTGATATCATGTATTTGAAGTGTTCTCGTCCCCAGGGCTTAATGTCGTCCATCACCAACACCTGTTGTTTCTGCTTATGGAAGAGCCCTGGTGAGCTGGGGCCGGAAATGGACATCCAATATCTCACACCATCATGGTAATGAGTGTCCCCCTTCTGCAGCGCCGCTCTGAGTCAGGCCTTTACTCAGCACTCAGGCTCGTTAGTTTGTGGCAGTTCACCAAAAATCTGAGATCTGTAAATATAACACAGTGAAAAGACTGTGCTCTCACCTCATTATAAGTATTTATAAGTTTGTCCGTTGAAACATGCACGTCAACCTGATGTGAAAAACCCTGAATGCAGCCATTGTGACGTCGAATTTTCAAATTTCGGCACAGATTACTTTTGTAATACTGTATTTGACCTGCCTTTGTACGTTTTGACCGTATAGAAACGTAATTCTTACCATTGTAAGAATGTGATGTACCTGCTGGACTCTACTGCCCTTACTTTTTAACAACTGGTGCTTCTTCTTATTTTACCTCTGTTATTATCATTTTATTTGTCATTTACCGTTTAATTATGTCTCTGCTTCTGCCCCAATTTATAATAAAAATATTGTATAAAATATTATATATATATATATATATATATATATATATATATATATATATATATATATATATATATATAAATATTGTAAAAATATAGTCTCTCATTCATTCATATAAAATACATAAATAAGGCTGCACAATTTTCTTTAAATTGTTTATCAAATAAATGTAGGGAATTATATTTTGTCCTGTATTACAGCCTCATTAAATACGTCACACTTGAAGCTTGAAATTTGAAATTTGTCACTAGAATAGTTCATCAAACTTTTGATTGGGATATAATGATTTAACGGTCTAGCTCTGACTTCTCAGCTTAAATTTCTTTCTATTTAAATTGAACGCTATCATGTTATTTCTTTTTTCAAAAATCAAATATTGTGGTACATATCGTTAATGAATACAGGACAAAATATAATTCCCTACAATTATTTGATAAACAATTTAAAGAAAATTGTGCAGTCTTATATATGTATTTTGTATGAATGAATGAGAGACTATATTTTTTACAATATATATATTAAAAAAAAAATATATATATATATACGGTATATATATATATACGGTATATATATATATACGGTATATATATATATATATATATATATATATATATATATATATATATATATATATATATACGGTATATATATATATATATATATATATATATATATATATATATATATATATATATATATATATACCGTATATATATACCGTATATATATATATATATATATATATATATATATATATATATATATATATATAATGTTTATGTATGTTACTTGTACGGTCAAATCGTACAAGAGTGGGTCAAATACAGTATTACAAAAGTAATCTGTGCCGATTCGTGCGGTGAATCAAACCAATTTGAAAATTCTACATCACAATGCCTGCATTCAGGGTTTTTCACATCAGGTTGATGTGCATGTTTACTTGGCCTTGTGTGTTTCAAAGAGGAAACTAGCAAGAGGGCCCGGTGGGCTGGTCTCCTGGGAACCCCAGAGACTCTCTTCAGGCTCTCCTGAGACTCTCTTCAGGCTCTCCTGAGACTCTCTTCAGGCTCTCCTGAGACTCTCTTCAGGCTCTCCTGAGACTCTCTTCAGGCTCTCCTGAGACTCTCTTCAGGTTCTCTCGAGACTCTCTTCAGGCTCTCCCGAGACTCTCTTCATACTCTCCTGAGACTCTCTTCAGGCTCTCCTGAGACTCTCTTCAGGCTCTCCTGAGACTCTCTTCAGGCTCTCCTGAGACTCTCTTCAGGCTCTCCTGAGACTCTCTTCAGGCTCTCCTGAGACTCTCTGTCTCTGCATGCACAATCCAGGAATAACGTGTGGAATTTCAGATCTTTAAAAATACGGATATCAAAGGCCGGCACAGCCACCCACTCATCCCCAGCCATCTATCGGATTCCCGGCTTCTCCAGTTGCGTCCACGGACACACAGCAGCGGTCGGTAAAAACGTGTCAGCTGTCAGCTTTCTGTTAGGTTCAACAGATCTCAGAGAACATTCAAGGAAATGTGTCAATCTAGGCTGAAAGAGGACGACACAAAGCACAAAGATGAACACAAAGGTCTGCTGAGAAAGTCACGGTCCACAGTAGGGTGCACATGTTAGGTGCAAGTACGGCCCAAGAAATGGCATAAATTGCGCCAAAATTACACGATTAATTAAAAATGGCCGACTTACTGTTCGGTTTCGGCCATGGCGCCAAGAGACTTTTTTGTTGCGACATGATACAGGTGTGTACCAATTTTCGTGCATGTACGTCAAACCGTATTGTGGGGCTTGAGGCGCAAAGTTTCCTAGGGGGCGCTGTTGAGCCATTTTTGTGCTGCTCTTGTTCTATTGCTGGACACATTGAGATGCTTTATTCTTCAGAGCGGCTTATTGCAGGTATCAGCTACATGTGCTTGTCTGAAACATTACTGTAAATCAGACATTCATCCTCATTAAGTTGCCTGATGAATTGTGCAGGTGGTGTGAGGCGACCCTGAGATCTTTGTCTACGGTTGAGAAAGCTGAAAACACCCTGACGTCAAAAGGCTTCATTCACAGATACGGTGACAGGAAAGTGGAAAGCCTGCTTACATTGTCAGCAGAGAGTGTCCAATCACCTTCACAGCCAAGCATTAATCATCTGACTGAAGCCGAAGCCACTTCCAAATCGTGGATTATTTTCTTTTAGCAGCAAAGAATACCACTCAATGTAAATTCACTTTCACACCTCGAGGATTTTCAGCTGCAGTTGTGCAAACAGCCGAGGGGATTTGCTGAGGGGAGTGTATCTATCAAAGGATGAAACTGAGTGAACTTTTGCACTTCTCCCCGTCAGAGCCAGGGAAAACGCCTACACCGCTTTTTTCAATGTGGAAAAATCCTGGTTAATATTTCATACCTTTCACCATTTCTGGCAAATATGCCCCTCCCAACCCGAAAACATCCAGGCTTCTGGGTTCTCAGTGAGCAAAGGCCACTAAACATAAGGCCAGCTGAATGACAAAATGAAAACCTCTTTTTTGCTTAGTTATTGATGTATTTACAGAGGAATTCATAAAAAAAACACCCCAATGAAGTCTAAGGCTGCTTTTACACCTGTCTTGTTTAGAGCAGTTGTTCCGGAACAGGGAGCGTTTCCCCCTAAAGATCGGTTTGTTTGGTACATGTGAACACAGCAATTGCGCCGATGCGGGACAAAACAAGCGAGCCGAGATTTCCTAGGAGAGGTGGTCTCTGCTCGCTTCCATTCCAGATCTGGAGCGGTTCGTTTGCAGTGAGGACAGAATCCACACAACAACCGACACAACTCACTCATAACATTGTTGTTTTTCCCGGGGTACGGAAGAGGAAACTCCTTCCGCATTCATTTCTGACCAATGAGAGAATAGTTGGTTCACGCATGTTATCAGCTTTGAACCGCTACAGACGGTTGCCTTGTGAACACAAACGCCACAAACGAAAAACCAAACAACTGTATCGATTTAGCCCCTGAATCGGAACAAAACAAACGGGCCACAGGTCTGAAAGCACCCTAAGTCTATAAGATTAAATACAAGTGAATCTCAGTGACACTGATCTTCCATCAGCGAGTCCAGTGAGCTGCAAGGCCTGCAAAGAGGAAAGTCCTGGGCAGCAGACAGTTCGGAGACGGAGTTCAGACTTAGGTGCTCACTCTTTATCATCATCCCCTGCATATTAACAAGACAATATAGCTGTTCCCATGGCACTCTTACAAATGTGCTGCCTTGTAAAACATGAAGTCGAAGTTATAAAGCCGCTTGCGAATTCTTTGGCCCCAAGCTCGACTGATGTTTTAAGGAAATGTCAGGGGCCATATTCTTGTGTAAAGACTTTTCCCATACTGCTTAAAAGTTATTTGGAAACTCCTGGGGAAAATATTGCACATAGGGTGACTCCGTGCATTAAGTCAAATTTCCTACATGAAGAGGAAGGTTCACGGTCAGAAGATCCCAATTCTGCACCCGTAAGTCTCTTTGGGACACGACTCCAGAGTCCAGGCTTTAGAGCCAACATGCTTTAGGGGTTGGGGAAAGCACATTGTTCACACTGATGAAATATCCATGTGGAAATTATGAAAGGATTATTTGTGTATGAAAGTCTTGCAGGATATCCAATGGATCAAATAAATTTCAGGGGAAATGAACCCACATCAATGAATCAAACGGCATCTGACTTTACAATGCCTTCTCTACCTGTATCATGCGTTGCTCTTCTAATTCAAGGAATGAAAAGATAATAATTAATGACACTCGCTCTAAATGCAAAATTACGTTGTGGAGAGCGTGCACTTTCTTTCCCATCAGGCCAGAGACTACAAAAATGGAAAAGAAAGACATTAAGGAAAAGAAAAAACAACACTCAGCCAAGGATTAAGTAATTACACAGTGGCTCGTACAGCACACCACCACAAAGACGACATTGTTTATATGCCAGAAAAACCACCATTAACCTGACTCAACGATTATTCTCTGAAACTGCAGTCAGGAGAAGGAAAAGGCATGTCTCAGAAACGTCCAGAGCCCAGAAAATTCCAGTTTGGAAAGAGGACATTCTTCCAAAAATGTGTATATCAATGAAAGGTGCTGAGGCAGAGTCACATGAATAATGATCTCGTTCAGCCTTTTAATTGTCTTCCACAACCCAAATACTGCCTTTACTGGACAGCCTGGAGCAGGAAAACAGAGGGAAGCGCACCAATCTGCATGCAAACACACAGACATACCCACTGGATCTGAAAAGTGAAGCCAATGTGGAAATGACTGGCTCGTGAAAACCTTCTGGAGTCCCAACATATGGCGCTTTTCCACCAGTAGCTACTCAGCCCGACTCGCATCGCCTCAGTTTGGTTCTTTTCCACTAGGCGTCTAACGTGCCGAGTAGATACTTTTCTGTATCTATTCTGCCGAGGTTCTAAGCTGCTGAGTCGGCTGTATCTGACATCATCACACTACAGGCCACCGATTGGTCGGGGGGTTGGAGTCAGACGTCTGAGTCAGGAGGAGGAAATCAGAGAAAGAGACTCTGACGGATTCTTGTTCATTTTATTCATAAGGCAATGGCAGCAAAAGTCTGTTTCATGATCCAACTCTGAGGGTCAGATGTTCATAAACCTGGTGCTGAGGAGAGAATTAAAAAGGGATCTAGACGGAGATAAGGAACGACCAGATCTACCAGGAACTCTGTCTCTTCATAGCTGCTCACGGCTCCAGCTGACTTTTCAGCAGCGCAGAGACAAACAAACAAAAAAAGCGTTGCCCCTTGAAGCTTCTCTCACTGTCATTTTTTAACTTGATATCGAAGACAAGCCACAGACCCAGCAGCACATCTATCATCTCCTCCAGGTTCTACATCTTTAGTGTTGTTGTCTTCTTCATTTAGATCACACAATCAAATACGTCACAGCAGCTTCTTTCCAACCTCCCACTTCTGCTCCAGGTGCTGAATTGTTATGGAAAAGAAACTTGGCCGAGTTGAGCCGAGCCGAGCTGAGATGAGTAGAGCTGAGTAGGTACTTGTGGAAAAGCGCCAATAGAGATGTATCTGACCTGAAGCAATCCTACAAGAAGGAACGGTCCACAATACCTGCAGTTTCAACTCCAAATGTTCTCTTACTTTTTTTGTGACTTTCATCAGTGCCCCAGGAAGCAAGGCTTCAGTTCTTTGACACACTAATTCCCCTAAACACCAGAAATGCACAGTCAGAGCTTCTTTCCAATCGGCCGAGGCTTTAATGAGCCTGTTTGTCCGGCTCCTCTCTCATTGAGTTAATGGTGGGTTGTATTCAGGAATTAATTCAAGTTTTGCTTTTGAACAAAGTCAACTGTTGTTAGCCCTGAGGGGGGGGGGGGGGGGGGGGGGGGATTAACAGAACACAGAAGATCTCTGGAGGGAAAAGAAATTAGTTTGACTTTCCAGGAAGATGGGTTGGTGCTTTTATAAACGGAGATGTAATTGTAATTCCTTCCAATCTCACCTTAAGGCTGAAATGGAAACACACTTCTGATGATTCACTGGTGTAAAAAAGGGCAAAGAGGAAGAAAATTAAAATGTGCAAACTGTGATTTAGAAAAAAAAATGGAGAAATAAACACATTGAGGAAAAAAGGAAAGGATTTCAGCAATGGAGACACGAGGAAAAAGTGTTCTCGAAACTTCTGGCAAGGATGCGACCACGTCCCACACTGTAACGCAAGAGGGGTCCTTTCTCCCCTTCAACAGTCCACAGACCTCTGTTATGAAAACTAATGTGTCATCCAGCTCACACTTCCTGTGCAGGCTGTCACCAACTAAAGGAAGAGGCAGCACAATGGGAAGTGAAGCAGAGATAGAGGAGAGTGCTACACAGAGTAATTGTAGCTGCAATCCATCTTTGTTAGGGTTTTAAAATCATCAGGAAAGGCTCCGATGTGTCCTGTGGGTTAGGGAGAGGCACCACAGAAGCTGTGGGGGAAGTGAGAGGATGTCAGAGGTGGAGCTGCAAGCCAAACCTTGAGGGCTTGAGTTAATGGACAAAAGCTGAGCCAAAGTAAGATTCCTGCAGGGACACAAATGTCAGTCGGCTGCAGCTCTGCATCACGCAAACCTTTTGCATCCAAAAAAAAAAGGAATACAGTGCTAAAGTGCTAAAAAATCAACGCCAACCGTCTGCGACTATTAATGTGCTTAGATTATTTGTAAAGCAAGTTTCTCTGAATGACTAATTGACAACCTTCAAGACATTTGTCTCTGTGATTAAGCGTGTTTCCTGAGCGACGAGGCAGCTAGAAGAGTTTCATCAGTTTTACACTTGGGTTTGTGTGCAGGGTTTTTGGGATGTCCCTTCAGATTTCTCCCTGGGTTTCTACTAACCAAAGCAGCAGCTCACTGATTCATTTGTAATCAATCCAGTGAGGTCGTAGGCAACTGCATCAACATGTCACTGGTGGCAACAAGGGAAGGAAGTCCAAAAAGATGGACAATCTCTAATTTAATCTGGAACAAACACTCAGTAGAAACCTGTAAATCCCTCCATCCCTCCCTCTCCATCCAACCACCCACCCATCCATCCATCCACCCACCCATTCATCCATCCATCCACCCACCCATCCACCCACCCATTCATCCATCCATCCATCCACCCACCCACCCACCCATTCATCCATCCATCCCTCCATCCATCCACCCACCCATCCAACCAACCACCCATCCCGCCCGCCCGCCCGCCCGCCCGCCCGTCCGTCCGTCCGTCCGTCCGTCCGTCCGTCCGTCCGTCCGTCCGTCCGTCCGTCCGTCCGTCCGTCCATCCATCCATCCATCCATCCATCCATCAGAGTCAGGTTGTTCTTAAGCATTAAGACAAATTAAAGATAACCTCATTCTTGGTCGTTTCTGTCCATTTCCTGTCTCCAGATTCTAACGGTAGGTCGCCCACATGTCATTTGTGATGTAAGAGCGTGCAGGCGCCACTCTCTTCCTCCAAGTTCCACATCAGCAGCAGACAGTGGGCGACAAGTGGGAGAAACCACACCTCTACCTCACCCTGCAGCACTTTACTCAGCCCAGACAAATTACATCTCAGGAAAGGTTAAAGCAACAAGTTCATCGTCGGGTTTTAAGTGTGGGTTAACACAACAGTACAGTCCATTGTGCAGGTTCAACAGTTGCCCTTCCTGCATAATTTCATGTTGAAGTCTGTTTTTCGCAGAGGTCAGTTGAATGGTGGTGTTGTTGTTTTCAGAATCTGATTAATGAATTATCGCTTCAGTCACACTCACGGTATGAAATTGTTACAAATGGGAGCATTTCCGCAATCAATTTATTCCCCCTGAAAACCCCCACAACTATGTTAATTCAGGATATCTGAATCGTCCTGGAGCTTTACAAAGGTAAGAATCTCCGTTCAAAACCTTGCTAAGGCCTTTTAATTCATCAGACAAGTCTGTCACTTTACCTGGGATCACTTAGAACTGGATATCTGTCATTCATCAATGCTGCGCCGTCAACTGACCCAATCAGAGCGGGTTATCCTGCATCGCTGAGTTTATCCGGACAAGCTTCACATCGGGACATATTTGCCGTACCTCGGAAGTGGGCAACATAACGCCGGAACATGGATCTTTACAGAGGCACATTCAGCAGCTTAAAGAGGCGTGTCTGCTGCCACTCCCAAGAACCAGCTGCTATGAACAGAGCTGCAAAATCAGGAGGGAAGGGGGAGCTGTTGTACTGCACATTAATGGTATTTTGACCAAAATATGTCCACACCTTAGAAATTGTATAAAAGTCATAATATGTGTCTTTTACGCTGCAGGAACCTTTATGAGCTAACATTTTTCAACATGTGAGTGTATGTCTCAGTGATATCCATTACTGAGCGAAGGACATTGAACGTAATTTTCTGAGGAATGTAGTTATATCATAGATTTTACACAGTAATTAGTCGCTTTCCTGTGTCTTAAAACAACCAAATCACACG
This sequence comes from Cololabis saira, assembly GCF_033807715.1. Lineage (NCBI taxonomy): Eukaryota > Metazoa > Chordata > Actinopteri > Beloniformes > Belonidae > Cololabis > Cololabis saira. The sequence continues at coordinate 40,926,737 of NC_084603.1, forward strand.
AGGGTCTCTCATGTGAACTCTTCTCTGTCATCCTACTGCGGGCACTGAGATAAGAACTTTCATCCCGGCTTCGTCACAACACTGACGGGAAATCTCGCCGGCGTCAGGAGCAGCGGCGCTGCAACCATATTCCCCCGTGTGACTTCATAAGTCGGCCTCTGGCCAGGTTTCACAATGAAGTGCTGTGAGGATTTAAAGATGTGATTCATTCTTAAATTGAGTTGCCAGGCAGGAGAAATAGTAGCGACACACTATGATATGCAAGCTATTAAAACAGAAGCTCAGACAGAGAGAGGGAGGGAGATTGTTGAAATAAATGCAAGTGGAGTCAATGCGTTTGCCAGATGTGCTTTTGGAGCCTGGCGTTTGTCCAGCTTCACACTCTGCACTACTCCTTGCGTAGGAAAGGTGGTTTTGACTCCATCAGGCTTGGCCTATTTATCTAACAACAAAGGCAGGGCCACCAATAAAACCACCACATGTCTGTCTCCGCTCACAGACGATTAAAGGGGATGTATTATGAAACAAATCTATTGTTCCATTGCTTGAGAGCATATGTTTGGGTGTCTGAAAAGCACCACCAACTCAGAAACTACAAAAAAACCCAAAACCGTTTCAATGTCTGTGCAGCCTGAATATACGATGTGATGAGTTGCAGGCGATTGTTACATCACACACAGATCCCCATGGAATTAGCCGGACTTTGAACTGCGGCAAAATTAACTTAACCCTTGTGCTGTCTGCGGGTCAAAGAAGGAGGAAGAGAAGAAGGAAGGAAAGAAGGAAGGAAGGAAGGAAGGAAGGAAGGAAGGAAGGAAGGAAGGAAGGAAGGAAGGAAGGAAGGAAGGAAGGAAGGAAGGAAGGAAGGAAGGAAAGAGGAAGGGAAAAAAGAAGGAAGGAAGGAAGGAAGGAAGGAAGGAAGGAAGGAAGGAAGGAAGGAAGGAAAGGGAAGAAAGAAGGTAGGAAGGAAGGAAGGAAGGAAAGAGGAAGGGAAGAAAGAAGGAAGGAAAGAAAGAAGGAAGGAAGGAAGGAAGGAAGGAAGGAAGGAAGGAAGGAAAGAGGAAGGGAAAAAAGAAGGAAGGAAGGAAAGAGGAAGGGAAGAAAGAAGGAAGGAAAGAAAGAAGGAAGGAAGGAAGGAAGGAAGGAAGGAAGGAAGGAAGGAAGGAAGGAAGGAAGGAAGGAAGGAAGGAAGGAAGGAAGGAAGGAATGAAGGAAGGAAGGAAGGAAGGAAGGAAGGAAGGAAGGAAGGAAGGAAATAAGGTAGAACGGAAGGAAGGAAGGAAGGAAGGAAGGAAAGAGGAAGGGAAGCAAGAAGGAAGGAAGGAAGGAAGGAAGGAAGGAAGGAAAGAGGAAGGGAAGAAAGAAGGAATGAAAGAAAGAAGGAAGGAAGGAAGGAAGGAAGGAAGGAAGGAAAGAGGAAGGGAAAAAAGAAGGAAGGAAGGAAAGAGGAAGGGAAGAAAGAAGGAAGGAAAGAAAGAAGGAAGGAAGGAAGGAAGGAAGGAAGGAAGGAAGGAAGGAAGGAAGGAAGGAAGGAAAGAGGAAGGGAAAAAAGAAGGAAGGAAGGAAGGAAGGGAGGGATGGAGAAGGGAGAAAACAAGGAAAGAAGGAAGGAAGGAAGAAAGGAAGGAAGGGAGGAAGGAAGGGAGAAAAGAGGAAGGAAGGAAGGAAGGAAGGAAGGAAGGAAGAAAAGAAGGAAGGAAATAAGGTAGAACGGAAGGAAGGAAGGAAGGAAGGAAAGAGGAAGGGAAGAAAGAAGGAAGGAAAGAAAGAAGGAAGGAAGGAAGGAAGGAAGGAAGGAAGGAAGGAAGGAAGGAAGGAAGGAAGGAAGGAAGGAAAGAAAGAGGAAGGGAAAAAAGAAGGAAGGAAGGAAAGAGGAAGGGAAGAAAGAAGGAAGGAAAGAAAGAAGGAAGGAAGGAAGGAAGGAAGGAAGGAAAGAGGAAGGGAAAAAAGAAGGAAGGAAGGAAGGGAGGGATGGAGAAGGGAGAAAACAAGGAAAGAAGGAAGGAAGGAAGAAAGGAAGGAAGGGAGGAAGGAAGGGAGAAAAGAGGAAGGAAGGAAGGAAGGAAGGAAGGAAGGAAGGAAGGAAGGAAGGAAGGAAGGAAGGAAGGAAGGAAGGAAGGAAGGAAGGAAGGAAGGAAGGAAGGAAGGAAGGAAGGAGTGAGCAGGAGGAAAGAAGGAACAGGAGAATTGGGTCATTTTGACCCAAAGACAGTACAAGGGTTAACAGTGAAGTGATCACAAGGGTCTCCGTGGACGTGTAGCCCACGCCGTAGGCATGGCATCGTTTTGACTCAGAACCATAACTCAGCCTTTACAGATCAGGTAAAGCCTTGTTTTCACTTTACACACACACAGTTACACAGACATACACACCTGCTCACTCACCTACATGCTCACCCCACAGTTCTGGGGGACAGATAATCGCAGTAGCCTGCTTGATTTAGGTTTAGAGACCTGGAACGGTTGCTGTTTGTGTCTCTACCTGTTCTCGTGTCTCTTTCTTTGCTTGTTTGTTTTCTCTCTTGCAGATTCCAAAGGCTTGTGTGCCCGTTGTGGGAACCACTCCTCAAATATGTTAATATTAATTATTAAAAAAAAGCATTATAGATTAGACTATATATTAAAATGCATATATATGCTTTTGGTTTTACCAAACTTGGTATTAACCATTAATATATATCTATGCAGACAAAAAAAAGTAATATTCACCTGTTCATCCAGTCTGTTTCTATTCATTTGTTCAGCACAAACTCGAAAACATTTGAATCATTCTTGATTCTAATTGTTTCTATGTACATTCGTGCTTATTTCATCCCAATGATAATCTACAGAACAGTACCACTTGCTCAGTTTATTTCAAAATAGGAGTATTTCCAAAATTCCCCAGGTTAACTTTGCATGAAAAGTTTCTGGAAAGCTTTTCCACCCTTCCTTGTCCTGGACCATAAACCAGAAGATCTTTTCAGTCAATGGAGAATACATTGTAATAATAATAAAACTATATGTCAAACCATGTGTATAATGTTTAAATTGATTAACAAAGCAGTGGAGAAAGCAGTAAAAACCGTATGAAACTAAGAAATTTAAGTTTCACCCCCCTAAAAACAAAATGACCCTTCCTGTGTTTTCAGCGGTCAGGCGACGAGGATCTTCATGAAAGACTTTCATTTTCTTCTGGTCTTGAATACAGTGGAAACAATATGCAAAGTAACATGCAGCAATAGCTTGGTTCTTGCTCTGGTTAAAGAGACTCCATAACATTTTTTCATTTCTTATACCAACACATGTTCTCAAGGTTGGTCTCAGTTTCATCTCTCATCAAATAACATGCTCACATAAGGACCACAACGGAATTCTTCCACCAGCCTCAACTTAATCCATGAATCAACATCAACGGGCACTGAGGAGGTAGGTAAAAGAAAACCTAATTCCACACAGCACTGAAATATCCTTAAGTATATTTGTATGTGGTTAAAACACTAACCCAGATGAGGAAAGGGTAATAACACAGTGTCAGTGTACGAGGAAAAACAGTCACATCTTTTCAAAATGTCCTGTTTGCCATTAGCAATTAAATGTCATGCGGCCAGGCTCAGAATAAGAGCTGTCATCGCTGCCGTTCATCAGCTGGACTCCCCCGTCCAAAACACATGAATCAGGTATACACAAAAACATCAGCCCTCAGTAGTCCATCGCAAACTGTCCCCTTAATATGAGCTTGATATCAGCAGAAAAGTTAGATGAGCACTATGTCTGTAGGGAATGGGAGATGCGATGACTGTGTTTCCATGCATCAATAACCCTTTTAAAACCCAAATATTGGCAATAACCCGAATTTGCACGGCCATGTAAACACCAATAACCCCTTTGAATAACCAGAATTTGCTGGGTTACTCCTTTTAAAACCTGAATATTGGGTCATGTAAACACCAAACGGAATATCCCCATCAAACGGAACAGGAATCTGTTTTCTGTTTTACAGGATATAGTGAGTATATAGCGGCCTTGTTTTGTAGTTTTTTTTCTCTTTTCATTATAATTATTATTATATTAGATAATTTAATGTAAAGCTATAGACAACTAGATCCTACATACTCCGCTTCAGTAGGTGGCGGTATGCACCTTACAGTTGGTATTGCAATCCGCCAAAAAATGCAAAGAAGAAGAAGAAGAAGAATTTGTTTTCTGCTCATGCTCTGTTCACAAGGAATCCTGGTCTTTTGAGTCCAGGAAGTTCTTATAAACACGGAGAAACACAAGACCAGGAGGAGACTAATCACTTCATAAATGGAATGAAGGATATGAACATTTCTGCATTTGTAGACGGTAGAAAGTACCGGGATAGAAGATTTACAAGAATTTGCGCGAAGCAGCATTTGTTTTGAATTTGGATACAGGAAGAAGAAGTGGAAATGACGGGAATTGAGTCATCACGTTCTCTGCGCGTCGCTGGTTTGATCCAGATATCCCAAATGATTAATTACCATGTAAACGGAATATTCCCAATGTTTCAGTAACCGGAATATTAGCAATAACCTGAGTTTTGACTGCATGTAAACGTAGTCAGTGAAACTCTCGTTCCGTTTGTGTGGGGGCTAAATAGTCCATAGCAAAGGACCGAGTGCCCCAGAGTCTCGAGCGCCCCCACAAAGCACCCCTGAGGGACATGGATACATGGATACGGGGCTGAGGAAGGCTGACATCCGTAGTACCATAAATAATGTTTCCTTTAATGTCATTTCTAAACAGCCAGGTTCCACTTCTAGTTTGAGGCTTCCATATCTGTTGATCCGAGCAGGCCGACACAGTCCTGGAAATGTTCACAAACCACATCATTTAAGTTTTAAGGTTTGAACGTACACGTGCGCTCTGGTGCTTTATGCCATCACGTGAGCAGGGTTTCCATGTATGAACAGGAAACAGATGAGATGAGAGTGGACGATAAAATGAGGAAAACGTCAAAAACTGAAATGACATTCAAATAAGGTGATCAGTAATCAGACCTTTGCTGTACCCTGTTATCATTGCGAGCACGAGGACTGCACACAATGAGATATTTAGTGAAACAGAGCTCATTTACTCATTTATGCTAGCAGGCACATAGTTAATGAGAACTTGACCCCACACAGGGGGGACATTGTCATTCCTGTGGTAAACCTTCGGGTCAGTGGTCAGTGAACGGTCTCATTTTACTCCCAAACCCACCTATCAAAATAAACAGTAATTGCTGACGAGGTATTCAACATCAACTGCAAAGACAAACAAAATGAAAAGCTCGATCACACAATGGGATCTGGTTTCGTCTGGAGCTGCCCCAAATGAGAAAAGCAGGCCCGGCTGCTAGGAACGCCGTTTACCTCCAGCTTCAGTAGTTCTGACTGACAAGACATTCGCACATTCCTCCACCCCCCCACCAGCGACCCCTCCTGCACTCCCACTGCTCACTTTCCAACCCCTCTATCATCAAAATTGAGGCTGAAAAGCAAAACTGTTCTCTGGGTACTGATATGTGACAACCCAGACTGTGTGGTTTGGAAGCGAGTGCCTGCGCTGTTAATGGAGGGAAACCGCCACCAGCTCACGTTGTTACTGACAAACACAGAGGGAACGACACATCCCGACTGACGCAGCGCCACAGCGCCACAGCCGTATTACCAGCGTTGTGTGTTCTATATATGACTGGAAGAAATGGTGACATGAATTAGTCCACGTACTACCCAACACCAGCTCCGAGACCGTTTTAAGGACACAGTTTCACATTTTCAAAGTTGAAAGTTTTCCATAAGTTAATACAAACATATAGACATCAATGATGAGACATGCCATTTTCAACAACCATCTGGTGAATTTGCATTAAATGTGATTTTTTTTTTGCCAATTAAAATTAAGCTGCATGTTAGCCTAACGCAGTTCATTCCCCATAATTCCCACAGAGGTTTCCTGGTAGTCTAGTCCAGCTCTCCCTGTGAGACAGATGGAGCAGACCTTCCTGCAGACAAGTCACACCCCAGAGTAGTTATGTAAGGGATAATCCCCGACGAGGTGTACATTATCAGAAATATATGGACAAAGTTTTTTAACAAGCCATAACTCAGTTTCCTTGGTAACGGGAGATATTCTAGTCCGCTCAGCTCCGCTCGGCTTGTTTCTTTTCTCTCCTCTTCTGCATCCCAGTCATCTAAATTGTTAAATTCACCAAATAAATTAAAGCCGGAGCTTCGGGAGCTGTGTGCTGGCCTGCGGTCCCCACCCCCGGTCATCCCGTTGCTGCTTCCACCTGCCTGCTGTGCTGTTGCCGTCCCTGACCCACCAGTCTGGCCCTCGGCAGGAGGGTCCCCCCTGATGAGCCTGGTCCTGCTCAAGGTTTCTTCCCTCCTAAAGGGGAGTTTTTCCTTGCCACTGTTTGGCTTAAGGTTTTTCTCCCACTAGGGGAGTTTTTACCTGCCATTGTTTATGTAATAACTGCTCGGGGGTCATGTTCTGGGTATGGGTCTCTGTAAAGCGTCTAGAGACAACTCTGTTGTATTAGACGCTATATAAATAAAATTGAATTGAATTGAATTGAATTAAAAGTAATTACAAAATCACTCATGTCGCCGTCCTGCAGTAGCCGGCTCTTCTTCTCTGAATCTCTGTTGCCGTGGTTACCACCTGGCAGTTGATCCAGCGCAATGATATTAAAGTTATCGGGCAATTTGGCCGAACTACACCTAGGTGTAGGTTATCACTTATAACCTACACCTGCCAGCCAATCAGAATTGAGTATTCACACAGACCGTGGTATAAAAAGAAGTTGATCAGATGCCAGCAGACCAGGAAATACAACATTGTACATTTACCGTACAAGTCAAATATACTCCTGATGATGCAAGAATATAAGATCATTACAAGTGAAGCCATATCCAACTGAGGAAAGTATTTCGTTGCACAACAAAAACACAGAACACAAGTTTAGTAAAAATCAAAGAGACAGACAGCTCAAACTTAACTAGCACACTACTCTGTAACCCGGGATAGGAGGGGAGGGTGCCCCGGCAACGTTCTCGCGCTCGGCCTCTGGATTAGTCTCAGGCACTGCATCGTCCCCCTGCTGAGCTGACTAGGACACAAAGTAAACAAAAAGAACAACACACACACCCCTGTGGCCTCTCTCTCACACATGGGGGGAGATTTAATCCTTGAATGCACAGCGCGGGATCTTGACTAGTACACAATCACAGCCATTTTCCTCTGTATGAAGTGCATTGAAGGCCTATCTCACGCAGTTCCACCTCTGTCTCGTCTTGGCTCCAGAAGGCTGCTGGTTCCTTCAGAGGCGTTCTGGGAATCTGAGTCGTGCCTCGTGTTCTTTTTAGACGAACAAAACCATGTTGCTCAGTTTCCTGCTAATAGAGGGTCTGCATTTACGTCACTTTCCCACTGTACCACACCCCCTTACTCGCACTGAGTGGCAAAACATCAGCAAAAATAGTTTCTACGCCGGGGAAATACACGAAGCAAAGCTTGAAGGCTTACAAAAGTCTTGACGCTTGTTCCGACTTCAAGGCAGGATTTGTTGTAGAAATTAAAGTGATGAGGACACTGAACTTTATGATTTGACCGTTTAACGTTAGCTACCCAAAAATCCAACATTACCTGATACGAAATGGGAACCACAAATCCACGTTTCGGTAACTGGAATCCAGTTGTTTCTGTGAATTGCAGCGATCCATTTGTCTTTCTTAAGCTTGTTTTTCTGCAGTCTGTAAAACGATAACTCTGATTTGTTGCTAAACCTACAAGTACAGTCGATGGCACAACAGCTCTTTCCCATTTTAGATGTTTTCCAGTTGCTCAAACTGAAAGTTTACGCTGACACTCAGTCTTTCTGCCACTCAGTCTTTCTGACACTCAGTCTTTCTGCCACTCAGTGGGCGTAACCCGCTGTGAAGTCGCATCTGTGACGTTATGCACATTCCCTCCATTGTGATGACATGACATGTGAACGCCTCTTAAGGCTGACGGAGCCTGAAGGAGCCTGAAGGAGTTCCTCTGAACACTGCGTGAGGAACATGTGCTGGTACGTCCACAAATGACTGGAGAACCATGAACTCCTCGAGGAAAACCGATTACGGCTCATGTTAGTTCCTCTTGGCACAATATCAAATGAAGAGAAAACCTGCTGATCGCCGAGGACGGATGGTTAGCGGCACCTATACGTCCTTGTAGCGCTCTCATACCTATGGGGCACAGGACGGAGCAGCGGGCCTTCGGGGTGGATGTGCAGAAGTCTGCAGCTGGAACACAGCATGAGCTGCTTTCAACCTTCCTGAGTAAACATTCTGCCAAACAGCTTGAACAAGTGGCCTGACGATTCACCTGCACTGTAAATAACCCTGTTTATGTTAGTGACTTGAAACGCTCAGTTCGCCGTTAGATGAGCAAACCAACTGCCCCCACCCCAGCCCTGTCCCCCCAGCCCTGTCACACCACTTTAAATGGCATCTCACCTTTTTTTCCTTCCACACCTCCCTCTCCCCTTCTCTCTTTCTACCAGCACAAAGCACTCTCTCATTTCACAGCTGGAGAAGTCATTGTGCTCACTCTCGCGGTGTCATCATCTACCTTCACACACAAACGCTCTCCGACAGGCCGGGGGAGGGGCTCCGACCTCTGACCCCTGGGGACAAGAGCTTCGCTAAGTGGAGGCCCCGAGAGACTTGAGATCAATTCACCTCTAATTAGTAGAATGCTTGAGGAAAGAAAACGGACAACAACGTACCGTACCGTCAACCAACTCGATGCCACACACGTTCTGGGTATTTTCCACACTCTGTAACTTTTCTTTCCATGCGGTGCATTTCTCACAAATATAGTTGATCAAAACCACTGTAGAACCATAAGATTTGCTGTGGCAACGACAAAGATCACGATCATTTCACCAGCGTGAACAGACTCAAGCACGAATGCACAAGGAAATGTTTCATGTGCCACAGGTCTGAAATGCCAAGATGGATCTAAACTAATATGACGAGAAAGTGATGACATAACATGTTTGGTTCAAACGGTCTTCAAAGAAATTAAAATTGTAAATAAAATAATAAAATAAAAGCAGCTGACAGAAACACACGTTAGGAGGTAAATGACCTAAAGGAGCCTCGAACAACTGTGACGGCAGCTTTTGACACACTTCTGTCTTTATGACTGGAAAGACATGTACATGAAAATACAAGTCCAAGTAATTTGCTGAATAGGCTCCAGCTGATCCAAAATGCAGCAGCACGAGTACTGACAGGAATCAGCAGGAGAGACCACGTCTGTCCAGTGTTAGCGTCGCTCCATTGGTTACCTGTAAAATTCAGAATCCAATTCAAAATTGTATTACTTGCGTATAAAGCCCAAAACGGCTTAGCTCCGCATTATTTGCTAGACCTGATAGTGCCTTATGTCCCTGGCAGAGCTCTCCGTTCTCGGAGTGCAGGTTTACTCGTAGTTCCTAGAGTATCCAAATGTAGATTTGGAGGGCGGGCGTTCTGCTATCAGGCACCATTACTTTGGAACCAACTTCCAATCTGGGTTAAGGAGGCTGACACAACCTCCACCTTTAAAACTAAACTTAAAACCTTTCTGTTTAGTAAAGCCTATAGTTAGTGTTTAGTAAACATCTAGCTGGTGTTGGTAAATCTCTAGGTAGTGTAAACTCTAGTGTGTTAGAGTCAGTAGTCATAGTTGCAGCTATAGAACAAAACTATAATAGTAAATCTCAAATATAGCTTGGTGGTAGATATGCTGCTATAGGCCTATGCTGCAGGGGGGCACCGACATGATCCGCTGGGCGGTGCCTCTCACCCTTCTTCTCCTCTCCTCTTCCCTTCCTCTCGTCTCCATTTCCATTTTTATTTATTATAAGTATCACATAGCTATCATTTTTGTCCATCGCTCCTGTAGTTTCTTGTGCTGGCCCCCCTTTTTTCTCTTTTTTCTCTTTTGTACATGGTGCAGCATCCTCTGCTGGTGGCGAAGAGCATCTCTGAATGCACAACACCGGAACCTGCAGCGTGGGTGGGGCAGGGTAACGGCCCGGTCAGGCGGGGGAGAGATTTGTCCGTCAAGACTCCTCTCCCTGGCCCTGCCCCCTTCTCAACCTTTCCCCGACCCTGAACCTAACCTGGGGCTTGCTGATTGGGCCGGAGCTTCGGGAGCTGCGTGCTGGCCTGCGGTCCCCACCCCCGGTCATCCCGTTGCTGCTTCCACCTGCCTGCTGTGCTGTTGACATCCCCAACCCCCAGTCTGACCCCTCGGCAGGAGGGTCCCCCCTTATGATCCAGGTCCTGGTCCAGGTTTCTTCCCTCCTAAAGGGGAGTTTTTCTTGCCACTGTTTGGCTTAAGGCTTTTCTCCCACTATGGGAGTTTTTACCTGCCATTGTTTATGTAATAATTGCTCGGGGTCTCTGGAAAGCGTCTGGAGACAACTTTGTTGTATTAGACGCTATATAAATAAAATTGAATTGAATTGTATTGAATGAACACAGCAGCGCTGTGAGGGGGCGCATGACCCATCCAAGGCTGTGAGGCCCAGCTTAAAACTCCATCCATTTTAACCTGGATCACATCTGCTCCACTTCCATTCTGACCCACCGACCCCGTGGGTGCTCGCCATTGCTGCACCGGTGAAGTAGAAACTGCTAAAAATGTAAATGCTGGATCCGCTGGTACACGCCCTGGATGCCATTGCTGCTTTCTTTCCAGCCATGATAGTACATCTTGTGTTGTTTTCATCTCTTGAATTAGCCTGCCTGTGTACAAGTCATCGTAAAAGGGGGACACTGCAGAACCATCGCCCACGGCGATGCGGCTGATCTACAAGGGAAATTAGCCATAAAGTCATGATTTAATTCTCAAAAGATATAGAAAGATATATTGTGGAGGTTTATTGCTGCGGGCAGATCTCAGGGAACAAGGAGCACGGGAACAGACACCTGTTAGCTGCTGTAAAAACATCAATAAAAATAATCTGAACATAGTGTGCTTTAATGTCAGGAGCTCAGGCAAACAACAACAATTTCACAGTACAGTTATTTATTCAACAAAATATGAATCCCCGAAGATAGAAATCATGTACACAACATTAGCTTCACCCATGATTTAACAGCTTCTCGATCGCTGGACAGGCGGACTCACGTGTACCATGAGTACTGCGGTATATGCAGGAGGTCACGGTCCTCTCAAATACGACGAGGCTGCACAAACAGAGCCAGATCATCATCCCTCCGCCACCGTGCCTCCCACTGGGCTAAGAGTCCCGCCTCTGTCCTGCAGAAGCGGTGCTGAGCTTAAGGACAAACAGCTCCAGTTTGGTCTCATCTGCAGAGAGGACATTGTCCTTGAAGGCTTGTGGTTTGCTCAGATGCAGTTTTTGTGAACGTTGGTGGTGCTTCAATGTTTGTTTTTGTTTCTTTTAGAGACAGGAGGTTACGCCCAGCAACTGTAGAAAGTCTAACGTCTTTACAAGACAACAAGAAGCAAAGAAATAGCGTGTACGGGGGTGAAGGCGCATTCTCTGGCTGCTGAGTGGAATTTCAGGCACTCTGGGTCCATGACAAAATTCACAGCAACTGTACTCCTGGGAAGATTAAAAAGAGTCTTGAATATGTTCTGATTCTGAGTAACTTCTCTCACTGTCATTTCCAACTAGTTTATAAACCTTTGCAGAGGGGTGTGTACCAAAAATGGATCCCCTTTGCTGCTTTTGTAAAGGTCTGCGTGGTCCTGGTTGCACCTTCCCACCCAACGCCCCATGGTCATAGACGGGTGCTGGGACTGCCCAAATTATTATTTTTTTTAAATCTTTGGTTCAATTTTTCTTGAATAAATATTGACGAAGTGCAATTAGTTGTAGGTTGAGGTTAGATTGACTTAATACTAAGACCGACTGTGATCAGATTACGTTCATTAGGTTCTTACAGAAAAATCCGACAAGCAAGCAAAAGCATAAAAGCGTGACCGGAGGGAACAACTTTTGTACATGGATACAAATAAAATGCTTTGGAAGGGGCCTTTACTCTGAAAAGAGACTGTAATCTTTGCTTTCAACATCACACCACCAATCTGGATTTCCTCAAAAAGGTCTAACGCTGTAATTTTAAACATCGTCAGTCATAACGTCGTAGAATTCAGTCACCTCACAGCTCCAAAGTATGACCGAGGCATTTCTTAGCAAACACCAAATTATACTTAGATGAGGGCCTCTGCGGTGAATGTGGTTGATAAGTGTGCGTTTGGGAAATATTATTTTGGGTTCTGGAGAAAAGCTTAGCTGGACGGTGACTCAGTCACCAGTGAAATGAGTTCCCAGAGCTTTGCAGTAGGAGAGAGCCAACACTTTCATATGACTTGTTTAGTCCCCGTGACCCGCAGAGCAGAGCTCTGGATGGATGAAGTGGTGCACGCAGGACCACATCAGAGCTGGCTTTTTCAGGGCCTGGGATGAATTGACACTTTGAAGCAGAAGAACTTGGAATAAAGTTTCATCTCCAATCAGTCTCGTATCACATATGTGCAGCAGCCAGGGCACCTAACGCTGCAGCCATGCAAAGCTCCACTGCTCCTGGAGCTCTCTGGTAAAGTCGTAGCTTTCCTGCCGCATTCTTCAGCTCACCTCAGAGACCTGCGCTCTAACGTCTTTACAAGACAACAAGAAGCAAAGAAATAGCGTGTACGGGGGTGAAGGCGCATTCTCTGGCTGCTGAGAGGAATCTCAGGCACTCTGGGTCCATGACAAAATTCACAGCAAAGATTCCCTGAAAAAAGGCAGTTTTGTTTGCGCCTGAGTATCTGATAGCATTAAATATGCAAATGGAGAAAAAGTAGGTGCTTCTTATTTTCTCAAACTCGTGCAAGGAAACACAGGCTTTCATTAATCTTCACCGTCTGTTTGCACGGCGTCATTAACTCAAACAACGGGGAGCTTTGCAAACGCTTTTCCTTCCTCTCACTCATCCAAAAGAAACTTCCAGGTCACACAGCAGAGATAAGACTAATTATGAAAAATACATTACTGATCACCTTCGGGGGCAAGGTGAAGGACATCTGTCAATCAAACCGGAAAAAAGAAAAATATGTGTATCCTAAGGATAGTAAAGAAAAGGGCTGTGAGCATTTTGGATTTATGGTTTTAAATTGATCTGATCCTTATCAAACTCACTAACAGACAAACACAATGTGCTTGAAGCAATGGCATGCAAACTGTGATGATGTCACATATTAATTATCCACAGTACTAGAGGGAAGGGAAGGGAACCCTTGGACTCGACAGCGTGTTGAGACTTCAGGATCTCTGGATCAGAGCTGAACAACGTTCTGGATCCGTCATCTCTCCAGAACTGCTTCAGCTCAGACACATTGAGCTCTCTGGAGGTTCAGGTGTGGACTCTGACCGTACCACTCCACAAGGTGGATTTGGTTTCTCTCAAGTCCTTCTGTGGTGGATTTACTTCCATGGATTTACTTGAATTCATATTACTTATATGTTTTAATACATGCATTGTTTTTTAATTTTATTAGTCGTTTTCTTTTAGATTTCTCAACGGTATAAAACTGTATAATGTGTAATTATGGCCGTGGTGCAGAGCTCTCAGAAATGCATGTATCAGCACACATCAGGCCTTAAGAGTAATCCTGGAGTGAGATCTACAGTAGGTCAACTCCAGGACCCTCCATGATGCTCCAGCCCCAAACATGATGCTGCCGTCACCGTACGTCACCGCTGGGAGGATATTTGGCCGAGAAAGTGTGAGCCATGATTCACATGAACAGCAAACTTAAAATGTCTCATTTCCATTTTTAATTAATCATAGAAGGTTAAAACAACTGGACTCCAGGTATGCAAACAGTTAGTTTTATATGGATGAATGTATTTTTACTCTAGCCCAGGAGTCGGCAACCCGCGGCTCTTTAGCGCCGCCCTAGTGGCTCCTGGAGCTTTTTCAGAAATGTATTACCTTTTTTCCTTTTTTTCTTCCTTTTTTCTCTTTTTTTCCTTTTTTCTTTATTTTTCTTCTTTTCTTTCTTTCTTGAAATTTTGACTTTTTTCTCGACATTTCGACTTTTTTCACGAAATTCTGACTATTTTCTCAACATTGACTTATTTTTCAACATTTTGACTTTTTTCTCGAGATTGTACTTCAACATTGATCTTGACATTTCGACTTTTTTCTCGACATTTCGACTTTTTTCTCGACATTTCGACTGTTTTTTCGAAGTGCATAATGAAAAAAAAAATCCTCCCCCAGTTCTAACTAATATAGAAACATGCAGCATGTGTTGTCTTCATTCTAAGGCTTATGCAAGACTTTTCATTTTTTGCAGCTCCAGACATATTTGTTTTTTGTGTTTTTGGTCCAATATGGCTCTTTCAACATTTTGGGTTGCAGACCCCTGTTCTAGCCCTTTGGACGTATGAGAAACTATTGTTTGTGTTATCAGATGAAGAACATCGCGTTTGTCTGTTATCGTGACTAAAATGAATTTCTTTTGTTCATGAATCTGAACTAATGACAATGTCAGGCGCGGGTTAAAGTGCAGGACTTAAACTCGTTGACTTTAGTCTTAAATGAGATCACTTTGAAAAGTGTGGGTGTCCTGAAACAGCTACTGCTAATCGCACAGCGCGGTGGGAACTTCAGTCAGGTAGCCACAGCTGGAAGTTGGGAAGTGAACACATCACGCTATCAATGCCCTCGGGGTCAAATTACAGCATTATGTGACCTTATGCATCACAAACTCTGTGGCTTCCTGCTTCATCTGAAACTTCCATCGAGGGGAAATGGAATAAGACCAGCAGTGAGGCAGCGAGGACGAATCAGAGCTGCATGTCCAACACAAAAGGACTGAAGCCTCTAACAGTGCACATCTGGAAAAGTCATCCGTGATATGAAAGCAGCATAAAGGCACTGGGTTTGCTCACAATCACCCGTTGGTGCTTTGATTTGGCTTTAACAAGTCGGATTCAGGATTTCTCAATGATACCTCCCAACACCACATGGACGTTTGTGACTATACATAAAGCTGAGTTAAATATCCATTTGATAGATGAAGATTTATGTAATATGGGGTTCAAACAACACGACTTTATACCATAAACAATTAAAACTGTACCAACAACACACAGCTCAGTTCAAGTTGAACATGATTTAAATAATTCCCCTTCAGGGATTTTTAATTGAATTGAATTTTACTTTATGTAACTTGACATGATATATAGAGCTGTAAAACACTGGTTTGTCTACAGTAACTTGAACTGACTGTAACATCAAATTATTCATTGTAAATCTTT
Organism: Cololabis saira; assembly: GCF_033807715.1. Taxonomy (NCBI): domain Eukaryota; kingdom Metazoa; phylum Chordata; class Actinopteri; order Beloniformes; family Belonidae; genus Cololabis; species Cololabis saira. The sequence continues at coordinate 40,942,050 of NC_084603.1, forward strand.
AAGTGAAACAGTAGAGTAATTGTCCAGACATAGACCAGAGAACTAATAAATTAAATCATCTGCGGTGAAGTCTGAGCCGAGCTTTCAGCAACAATATTAGAGACATGAAGATTCCACTTTGGTTTGGCTGGTTTGATCGTCTCCTAGAATTAAAATCGTAAATAAAGATGGGTAAAGATGACACCGCCTCCCTCTGGTTGATGGTCTCATACTCTGAATCTTTACTCATTACTGGCCTCCTTTCCTTCCCCGATTATGTATTTTCTGTCTTTTTATGACTCGTCGTTTCTTGATTTGTTGTTTGCTCATCACTTTAATATCCACCAACCTGTCTGCCACAACCCCCAATCAGCATTCCCAAGCCCTTTATTCCACACAAGTCATTCATAATAAGTTGATCCTGCAGTATGTTTTATTATCCTTTATTTCATGTGCACCTTTGTACACAGGAGTGCAGTATTTTGCGGGTGCTGTTGGATTTGTTCACATGCTGCCACGGTGATCCTGAGACCACAGAGAGCTCTTCACATGAAACATCCTGATTTAAGGCCTACCTGCTTGGCAGAACATTGCTTCCTGAAAGTCTTCTCCCAGAAAAATACTGCTGCTCTGAACACCCAAACACCCAAACACCGCTCACCTCGGCCTTTCCTGTAGTCAACATTGTGGATTTTGGCTTTCCCACATTCCCCAACTCCTTTACAAAGTCTGATATGTTGCTGATATGCTGATTACTATACGCTCACGCAGAGACACTTTTTCTAAATTCTCATGTTATTAAATTTTATGATTTGTTTTATTATAAAATCATGCAAATTATGTTCAGAGCAAAATCAAAAATGATCCCTGACTTAATACAGAGGTTCTTTTCAATTCAGGAGACTCCGTATAATCTTAGAGGTGTCTGCAATTTTACTGAACAAAAAGCTAAAAAAGGTCTCAAAAGGAGACGTGTCTCCATTACTGGAGTTAAATTCTGGAATGATGCAAAGATAAATTTAAAAACATCATTCTCTTTGGGTTTTTAAGAAAATGGTTTGTAAAGCTATTTTTGAAGCTTATAAGTGCGATTCTGTTATCAAATCTGTTAATGTTTCTTTGCTTTTCTGTTGTTTCTTTGCCATTGGTTGTTTCTTTGCTTTTCTGTTGTTTCTTTGCTTTTCTATTCTCTTTTTGGTTTTCTGGAGGTCGGTAGGCAAAAAAAGAAAGTTGATTATAAAGGATAGGCTTTTATAAGCAGTTTGCTTCAGCCTTTTCAGTCATTGTTCAACACATGATTATTGGTTTGGTGTGAAATGTTAATGCTGTGTGTGTTTTTTGGTGTTGTGTTGTTTTTGTGTTGTGTTGTGTTGTCATGACTGAATAAACTTTATTCATTCATTCATTCATTCATTCATTCATTCATTCATTCATATGTCTGACGGCTCTAACAGTCAGATCTTACCAATGCGTGAGGCTCCAGCTAGACTTATGTCATCGGCGTATGTGAGGAGAATAAAGTGCTTGTGTAGCGGCTGTCCTGCTGGATAGACTGTAATTATTGATGGTGAATGAATGACTCCCTCCTCCTCTCAGAGCTGGAGGAACTCAGAGAGAGAGGAGGCACGTCAGTCCTGGTTGGTAAAAAAATTGTCCCAGACAAGAAAGTCCCATTCAGGCTCCTTTCAGTCTCTTTGGAAGACTATTTTTAAAGATAACACGCTTGTTCAGGCTCAGAATCACTTCACTGTCATCGTAACGGCTGCAACAGTGTTTGACAGGTCATTTGTCATTTTAGGATGAATAACAGCAGAATACCAAAAGTCACTGGAAGGTATAAAGGTCTGGATAGAAGTCAGAGATTCTGTAACTCTGTAACCTCAACCGTATTGGAGATGAGTTTCATATTTTGTTTGAATGTAAAAAAGTATCATACAAACCGACCATCTACAGTACATGCTGCTAAATAAAACATATGCATGTACGCAGCAAACATGTTCCCAGCACACAGAAGGATTGCTGAAATTGCTTAAAGATGTCAATATTATAGACAGTTGCTCAACAGCGGATGCAGAGACGGCCTGTGGGGGTGGGGGCCCAAATCACAATCAAACTCTCAACGCCATGCTGTCTTGTTGCACACGAGCTTCTGCAGTGTTAACTACCCTCCCGTTTGCCCTCCTGCAGCCGACTGGACCAGGAAAAACAACTCTGATTTCCAAGTGCATTCCTGAAGAGTCCCGTGAAGCGTGCTGTTGTTGGCGAGCGGCCCGGGTCTGTTACGGTGGAGCGTGCTCCCTGCGGGCTCGCTGAGTCGCTGCCATGCCCACAGGACGCACGGACCCACAACTCAAGCTCACGGGGCGTGTGCCAGTCTGTGTGTGTGTGTGTGTGTGTGTGTGTGTTAGTCCATGGGCCAGACCAGATATCAGCACCACTCAAGGTGACAAAACTTGCTTATAATCTTTGAAAATATCCACGTCTATAGATGATATTTTGGTATGAAAACCTTCCTGAGTGTCAGCTGGATCAGAGTTATCAGCTCATGAAGTTCAGAAAATGACATTTTAGATGCTGCTGCATATCCTGGTTTAGACTCATGCACAGGAAATCTGTGTCACAATATTGTCTTTGGTTAAAAGGTCCCCTTTAAAATGATACCATTCATTCAAGCTAAGATGTGTGGGTATATTATACATTTCCTGAATCCTTATGGTCCTGTGAGTATTCCAGTTTTTGTATTTTGTGTCTCTGTTGTTCCTAGTTGACACAGGGCTAAAAGATAGTATATCATTTAGGTGAAAATGGTGTAAAAATGAAGACCAAATGTTAAAGTGACAGACTGAAAACTCATTATGGTGATGTTCTGCGTCTGTAAGGATGCAGAAACGCATGCACTGCGTGAGTGTGTATGCGTGTGTGTGTGCGCCGGGCAGGGCTGTGTTTACCTTACTGTTGATTAAGCCAGTACTTAAAAATTCAAGCTAGAAATGTTTTATCGTGTTTATTTCAACCCATGAAATCCAAGGAGTTTCCTGTTTGCTACTTACGCCACAAATAAAACACACAAAAATGACAGTGAAATATTTGAACCTATTAACTGCTTCTCTGAGTCAATGTCATCGTGTGCTTGGATCCTAGAGTCACAATAACAGACAAACGCAATGTTCTTGAAACTGATGACATTCAAGAAATTATAATTCACTCATCTTTTTGAACAGGTCCCTTCAACACAGTGCTGGAGAAAAAAATAAATGAACCCAGCTGAAAGTCCTGCCAGCAGAGACTTAAACCAGACGGGCAGCATTTATCTATTTTCTTGCTCCGTTGGGTACTATCATGGATACCCGCCTTGTCAGTGCCTTCTTCACGGTTCTTATGAACAAACTTTTGTCAAATAAGGTAGCTCTAAACCACGCCCCCAAACATATTCAATTACATGGACTCCAGTTAGGGTGGTCTGGGGTTCACTTACTTATCCCTGCAGCTCCGTAAATGTGGAAAGGGTGTAATAAATGAATCACGATTGTGTTTGTTAGTCATAACCCAAACCCTGAACCTATTTCCCTAACCCCAACCCTAACCCTAACCCTAACCCCAACCCCAACCCTAACCCTGACCTTAACCCTAACCCTAACCCCAACCCTAACCCTAACCCCAACGCCAACCCTAACCCTGACCCTAACCCCAACCCTAACTCTAACCCTAACCCCAAACCTAACCCTAACCCCAACCCTGACCTTAATCCTAACCCCAACCCTAACCCTGACCCTAACCCCAACCCTAACCCTGACCTTGACCTTAATCCTGTTAAAAGCTTTAAATATGTGAATATGAGCAATGTGTGAAATCAGTAAATGGATATCTTTCTGGATCTGCTTGCCTTGATGGCATGTAACTTCCCTCTCTTCAGGCAAAAAAAACTATTTTAAAAAAAGTACTTGATGGTAATGGTAATGTAGATAACCATGCTGCCTCACTCATCAGATGAACAGACACTACCTGTGAGCTGGAACTTGTTTTGCTGCGGCTTTCAGGACCATCTGTAAAACAAGTTTTCTTTTCATGAGAAAAAGCATCTGACCTTGCAAATAAAATCCAAGCGTACGGTATGTGTGTTTGGCGCTCTTCGTCCAGTGCAAACGAATGCTGATGTGCATCGCATACCTGAATCTGTTCCTCGACTCCTCAGCTGCATGCTGATGGGGAAGCTTTTCTAAGTGTGAACAAAACAATCGAGTACTTGCTGACACGAAAAGAGGTTTGACTCATCTACACATCAGAAATAGACAAGATGGTGCGTCTGTTTGAGTCAAGGAGCAGGTCGGACAGGACTGCAACTACAACTGCAATGAAGTCAGCTGAGGCCAGAGAATAAGGTCAAGTTTTATGAAGTTCATGTCTGTTGCTGAAACAAAAATATGTGAGGAGTACTCAGTAACCCCAGCACGGTTGCCGTAGGATTTTCCTGGCAAGTTGCAGTCAGGTGCTGCTAATCATCATCACATGTGCAGAACTCAATAAAAGCAGATGATTGGGCCATTTGCTGTTGTCAAGTATTCTGGCATGTGTTAACATTGGGTGAGGTTCAGGCTGACGTGAGAGTGAGGAGAAGATCTCACCTGATCAGCCAGGTGATAGCACATGTGAAAGCCAAGAGCAATAGAGGTAAAGAGCTTAAGGCTGAGTTATGGTTCTGCGTCAAAACAACGCCGTGCCTACGCCGTAGGGTACGCGTCGACGCAGACCACACGCCGTCACTGACGCCACCACAGACGCGTACCTCCAAAAAATTGTAACTCCGCGTCGAAGCGACGCAGACCAAACGCAGACGAGAGGGCTGTGATTGGTTCACTTGGTAGCAACGCATTTCCGGTTTCCGGTTTGAAGCAGTCGTGAACTTTCAGCGCTCTTTTCTTCGTGTATGTGTGATTTTTTTTGGTTTGGTTTTTTGCACAATAGTTGTCCTTATCTCTTTGATTCACTGTGACCGGAAAAAGCCGGATAAACCATTCAGGAGTCCGAAGGGTTCACGACGGCATCACAGCGACGGCGTAGGCACGGCGTCATTTTGACACAGAACCATAACTCAGCCTTTAGTCACTGTGTGTTACGGGTCTAGAGAGTTGGACCGTGGTGGTGGTCATAGGGCCGAGGCCGAGGCCCAGCCAAGCACACGTTGGTGTGCTCCCCTCAATAGTGCACTAATGGTGCTTTTCCACTAGTACCTACTCAGCCCGGCTCAGCTCGCCTCCACTCAGTTTTGTGCTTTCCTGCTTTGTTGTCTTCTTCGTTTAGATCACACAATCAAGTACGTCACAGAAGCTTCGCTCCAACCTACTTCTCCAGATGCTGAATTGTTATGGAAAAGAAACCTGGCCGAGTTGAGTCAAGTCAATCTTAGATTAGCAGAGCTGAGTAGGTGCTAGTGGAAAAGCACCATAATTGAAGCGAGTGGGATTTGCAGACTAAAACCAACCACCTGACCAGGACTAAAGGAACTAGCACTGTCACTGGGTTGTAGGTAATAACAGTGTTGCCTTTGTCCTCATGCTACTCATCTCCGACTCCTGTGTCATTTGGGTGCTCGGCATAATTTCTTTGTTTATTACAATAGCAAGAGGGAAAGACATAAGCAATGGTTTTACAGGAGCAATTGCTGCACATCAAAGCAGAACAACTGTTGAAAGCACTTACAAACTGTTTGAAGTGCTGTATGCTCATACAGCGAGAATTATTATCCACAAGTGGAAACGGCTGGAAGGCAGAGAACTGGGTCATCCAGCCGGACCACGATCAGGTGAACACCAGCAAAACCATGCCCAAGACCAGCTCAGCTGACTGAAATGCTGCAGTTTGCAGTTAATTCAGAACCGTTAAAGATGTCAACATCCCCATTTGTACAAATCCTCATCTTTTGTCTGTTGTCTGGCTTCCCGGCTCTGTCTCTCCTCATTCCACCATGTTTGGCCGCATTGGCAGCTGCCTTGTAAACATGTCATGAGCAAAGAAAGGAGATCTGCCGTGCGCTCTTCCTGTCAACGCACATGTCAAGGTGAACTGGGTCCTTAAATAACCGGCTCCATGACCTGTGACCCTCCCACCCCTGTCAGCTGCACAGGCAAAGGAAGCCTCTTGTTTACATAGGACATTGTGGGGTTTCTTACTTTCCAACCTTTCCTTCAACCATATCAGAGGAGACGGAGAAACAGCAAGGGTATATGGCACCTTGTCAATCTAAGAATGTGAAGTAAAACAGGTCCCAGATCTCTTATTAGAAATGTGAAGGGCCGTGTCAGTCCGTTCCCTCTCAGACTTGTCCAGGATCTGTCTGCACACCAACACTGGGCAGTGGAGGGTTTAAGACTCCAGAAGAAGCACATTCACTTTGTTAGGACTCACAATGTTGAAGAAATTGGATTCAAAGTATCTGTAAATATTTATTTCCCCATTTTTCATAAGCTGAGTAATGCAGTCTGAGAGATGCTAAGAAGTCATTAGTTTAGTCTAAGTTAAGTATCGGTCTGTTACGGTGGTAGTGATCACATGTCACCACGTCTGCTTTAAAACACTGTATTGCTATATTCAAACAATACAAAGCATGTAGCTTGTTATCACTTGTGACATCTTTTTATTGAATAAATATCCTTCTTCATCTGAGCCCTGTGTAACCTAATGAACCCACAACATGACATGGTCAATAATAAACTGGTAACCTGCCTGTACCAACTGTTTACACCATGTGGTGTTTCTGTAAGTTGGTACCAGCGTGCAGTGGTCACGGTGAGGATGAACAGTCACTGTAAAAACAGCGCTCATTTACCTGAATCAAACACACACCAAGCTAATCAGATCACCTCTCTATTGACGCTTTTCCACTAGTATCTACGCAGCCCGACTCGCCTCAGTTTGGTTCTTTTCCACCAGGGGTCTAACGTGCAGAGTAGATACTTTTCTGTAACTACACTGCCGAGGTTATAAGCTGCTGAGTCGGCTGTATCTGACATCATCACACTACAGGCCACCGATTGGTCGGGGGGTTGGAGTCAGACGTCTGAGTCAGGAGGAGGAAATCAGAGAAAGAGACTCTGACGGATTCTTGTTCATTTTATTCAACCAGCAACGGCAGCAAAAGTCTGTTTCATGATCCAACTCTGAGGGTCAGATGTTCATAAATCTGGTGCTGAGGAGAGAATTAAAAAGATCTAGACGGAGATAAGGAACGACCAGATCTACCAGGAACTCTGTCTCTTCATAGCTGCTCACGGCTCCAGCTGACTTTTCAGCAGCGCAGAGACAAACTAACAAAAAAAAAAGCATTGCCACTTGAAGCTTCTCTCTCTCTCATTTTTTAACTTGGTATCAAACACAAGTCACAGACTCAGCAGCACATCTATCATCTCCTCCAGGTTCTACATCTTTAGTGTTGTTGTCTTCTTCGTTTAGATCACACAATCAAATACATCACAGCAGTTTCTCCAACCTCCTACTTCTGATCTGGGTATTGAAAAGAAACGAGGGCAAGGCGAGTGGAGTCGGACTGAGTAGGTACTAGTGGAAAAGCGCCATATGCTAGGAAGATTGCAGCATTCAATACAATAGCTGACAGTCCACAGGAGCCGATGTTAACTTTGGGAACTTTAACTATGGGAACCAGGCACCACAGGCCATGGTTGCTGCTGTCACCAAATGTCCCAGGGGAATTCTCTGTAAAAATCCCTTTAAACTCTTCAAAAATGGGACTTCAATAAAAGCTGTAGGAGGAGGGAAAAGAATTCCCAGGTTTACCAAAAGTTCAATCCATATTCCCATATTCACTGTTTTTTATCTGCTCTAGCCGTTCTTATGTAGGGTCATGGTGCTCTGCTGGAGCCTATCTGGGCTGGGTTCACCAACAATCACCTCCAGGATCATTCCGGGGTGTCTGTCCTGCAGCTGAGGCTTAGTAGATGTTGAGTGATGCAGCAGGACAATGACAAATGTGAGATGAAGCGGCTCTTGAAAGCGGAATGATCCAGATAGTCACCGGTGACAGAGGACCTTCTACCAGCTGGTTAGTCCAAGGGTTCACTTATTTTTTGACCAGCACTGTGAATGTTTGAGGGGGTTGCCAAGTGAGGACAAGAAATTACATTTGTGCATTCGTTTTCCTATTTTAAAACATTTTGTTTGTAAGTTTTTGTGACTGAGATGTGACGATCAAATCATAAGAAAATGAAAACCTATGGTGAAAACATCTATCCATCCATTTTTGAAAATATGTTTTATCTCTGCTTCATCCAGCTCAGGGTCACGGCGGCCTGGAGCCCGTCCCAGCTGTCTGCTGGAAACAGATTTGCAGATTTCAACATGGTTTCTCACAAAGTAACCACATCCTGTGAGGCAGGGCCGGAGTGCTGCAGCAGGAGGACCAGGGGGGGAGGCCCCACGCTGCCGGCCAGGGCCGGAGTGCTGCAGCAGGAGGACCAGGAGAGGGGAGGCCCCACGCTGCTGGCCAGGGCCGGTGCTGCAGCAGGAGGACCAGGGGGGGAGGCCCCACGCTGCCGGCCAGGGCCGGAGTGCTGCAGCAGGAGGACCAGGAGAGGGAGGGGGGCCCCACGCTGCTGGCCAGGGCCGGAGTGCTGCAGCAGGAGGACCAGGAGAGGGAGGGGGGCCCCACGCTGCTGGCCAGGGCCAGAGTGCTGCAGCAGGAGGACCAGGAGAGGGGAGGCCCCACGCTGCTGCAGGGCCTCCTCTCTCTCAGCTCCTCACCTCACACGTTTCCTTCACAAAAGTACCAACAATCAGCTCACTTCTTTTACTTTGGGACTTACTTTGAATGGATTTGAATGAATGAATGAATGAATGAATGAATGAATGAATGAATGAATGAATGAATGAATGAATGAATGAATGAAGTTTTTTCAGTCATGACAACACAACAACAACACAAAAACACACACAGCATTAACATTTCACACCAAACCAATAATCATGTGTTGAATAATGACTGAAAAGGCATAGGCTGAAGCAAACTGCTTATAAAAGCTTATCCTACATTACCAACTTTCTTTTTGTGGCTACCGACCTCCAGAAAAGCAAAAAGAGAACAGAAAAGCAAAGAAACAACAAAAGGCAAAGAAACAACAGAAAAGCAAAGAAACATTAACAGATAGTCAATTGCACTTATAAGTTTCAAAAATAGCTTTACAAACCATTTTCTTAAAAACCCAAAGAGAATGACATGTTTTTAAATGTATGTTTGCATCATTCCAGAATGTAACTCCAGTAATGGAGACATGTCTCCTTTTCAGACCTTTTTTAGCTTTTTGTTCAGTAAAATTACAGACACCTCTCAGATTATACGGAGTCACCTGAATTGAAAAGAACCCCTGTATTGGGTCAGGGAGCATTTTTGATTTTGCTCTGAACATAATTTGCATGATTTTATAATAAAACAAATCATAAAATTTAATAACATGAGAATTTAGAAAAAGTGTCTCTGTGTGAGCGTATAGTAATCAGCCTTATTGATGATACGTTTTTGCAGTTTTATTATTGAATTTAAGGTGGTTTCAAAGATGGATCCCCACAATTCCACACAGTAAGATAAATAGGGAACAATCAATGAGTGGTAGATCAAATGCAAGGCCTTGGAATTCAGTACATTTCTGGATTTATACAGGATTGCGAGTGATTTTGAAATTTTCCCTTTAATGTATTCAATGTGTTGTTTCCATGTTAACTTTTGGTCGATGACAACCCCAAGGAATTTAGTCTCAAAAACCCTTTCAATATCAACATTACATATTTTTAATTTAATATTACCATCACTTTCATTTTGATTCCCAAAAACCATGGGACCACAATGTGCGTTCTTCCATTGTTCCAGTCTTCTTTGACCCGACGGACCTCTCCGTCGTTAAACACATGCAGCATAAATACCTTCTCAGAAATAATTGTTTGTGTTTTGTGTCGTTGGAATCTTTCTCCAGTGCTCTCAAAGGCATATTTTATGTTTGGACTCAGCATTTGTGGAGTCATAAATCACAGTGTGATGTATACATAGCGCATCGTTGGTCCTAAAACAACAACGGTGTGATCTCATCCAGAGCGCTGGAAACACTGATGGTCACCCCGTTCTGTTTATGTGATGATGACACACACTTCCTCTGACGCTCCCTGAACATCTCATGAAACTGTTTTAAAGCCTAATGCTGTTAATTTACTGTCCTTTAGCACTCGGGTCCTCAAACAAGCTTTGTTTTAGTTGCCACGGTAACGACTGTGTGTATCTGACAGGTGTTCTTCAGCAAGCCTTAAGTAGCTGTCACGTTATCTTCATTAATACGTAGATACCGAGGCAAAATCTCACAACACATTCTCAGTCAGAGCTGTAGATAAGAGGCAGATGGATTTTAGTTGGTCCAATATAAAACCAATGTCAGAGGTGGTTGTAAAGAGTTACATTTACTCTGTTACATTTAAAATGTTGTACTTTTAGGAGTAGTTTTGAATCACTATACTTTTTACTTTTACTTGAGTAGATTTGTGAAGAAGAAACTGTTCCTCTTACTCCGCTACATTAGGCTACGTTGAGCTGTTACTTTTCTTTTATCCCTTTTATCCACGTACGCGTCAATCTCATGACATCACTGGGTGATTCTTTGGGAAAAATGTTTGTTTTTGCATGTTTTGTCACATTTACACAGACTCAAACACACACAGAGTTTCTATGAGTTCATGTTTGTTCTAGTTCTGCCTGGTTAAAAAAGAAAAGTACAAAGGCTGGAAATTTTGTGCTACTTGTGCTTAATTTTTTTTAATTCTGTTATTATTTTATTTATTTTATTATGTATTAAAGTACTTTAATTTACTTTAAGATTATTATAATTTAAACTATTTTTTATTTATTTTATTATTTTATTGATATAATTTCCCTGTCGATGATTATTTTGTACTTTTGTCTGTTTGAATGGTTTTGTTAAAAAAATAAATCAGACATTACTCAACAGTTACTCAGTACTTGAGTAGTTTTTTCACCAAGTACTTTTTTATTTTTACTCAAGTAATTATTTGGATGACTACTTTTTACTTGTACTTGAGTCATATTATTCTGAAGTAACAGTACTTTTACTTGAGTACAGTTTTTGGCTCCTCTACCCAGCTCTGACCAATGTAGAACTTTGACATGACCAGTTTTATGACCTTTCTAGGTTTTTATTTAGGGTGTTCTGTCGGGTGGACTCCTCTTCCTCAACACAAAGGAAGGTTTAGACATGGTTCTTTAGAGCAACATATGAACAAAAGCTGTAAATATGTCACCAGTTCATCTTTTTAAGGATTTCCAGGTTTCCCGGCTTATCTGGAGTGTTTTCAATGATAAGCTATCATCACTCACATGACCAGGGGCTCATAAACGAGATAAACAGGAGCTGGAGTATTCAATGCTTCAACGCTTCAATCTAACATGGGCTCTATGTGACGTCAGAGAAGGAGGAGTCTCCACATATGTTCATTTTCTCCAGCAGTTTACATCCAGCAGAATGAAAAGTGGAGGTTTATGACTGCACGGCGTGGATGAAGGATGCTTTACCTCCCAGTGGTCTGCTGTACGGATAACTAAGCTCATTCTGTCGGTGTTTCTGCTGTATTTGGTTTTGAGGGAAAGTTGGTTGATCATGGCTCAGTGGGAGCAGACGACGGCCCTATTGTATCTGTAGGAATTTTTCTCTTTCCCATTTTTCTTGTTTTTATTTTTCCAACGAAATGAGGGCCTTTTTTTCCCCCTAAACGTGCCCCAAAAGTCACCAAATTTTGCACGCAAACCAGGCCTGGCGAAAAATTTTATATTATACCCATGACAGTATATAAAGTAATGAAATATAGACAATTTATGCAGTTATAACTGACAACTTCAATGTTTTCATACCTTTAAACATATTTAAAGGCAAAAACATGGCACTAGTGTCCAATAAAAAAATTCCTCTTTATTGGGCATAAATAAAAAAATACCAAAAGTTGTTAAGTAAAATTAAAAAAAAAAAATGAATCTTTAGACATAAAAATCTATTTTTATGAATTAATATGAGAATCGATTTAGATTTTTTCAACACAGACCTAATAACAACTTATATGAAAAATTTTAATATGGCATAATAAAGTAATGATATTACATTTGCAAAGAGTAATATGTAATGACAGATAGGAATGGGCGATATTTCACCGTTCACGATAAACCGCCAAAAACATTCCCCACGGTAAGAATTTGTCATCTCGCGGTAAAAACGCTAAATTCCTGTTGATGACGTTTTTGTGTAACAAACATGGCGGAAGGCGGAACTGAGAACGAGGAGCTCGTTGTTAAACGAGGCTCCAGCTCCGTTATCTGGAACTGGTTTGGATTTAAAAAAGAGACGAGGAGCAAACATCATCTATTATGTGCAGAGTCTGCAAAAACAGTGAGTGCAAAGGATGGATACATATTTTTGTTCTTCATCATGTTGTCTTTTGCACTATTTTGTTACCCAAACAGAAGGAAATGGTTGTTACATTTTGATATAACGTTTGACTATTACGAAAAAAAATTGCAATAGTATCTAATTTGTGGCGTGTTCCAACCACAGGTTAATTTGCACATTTTATGTATATTAGAAGAGGTCATCACTGATGGGGTTTTATTTTCAGTGAACTTTTATTTATTTATCTGGTTGTATTTTTTTCTACTTTGTGATTTTATAAGCTAATAAAATTCGAACGACAATGGTACTTTTGCTGTTTGCTGTTATCCCACTGTTTAAGCCATACAGTTTGAATAAATGTTGAATCTGTTCTTACATTTCAAACTTGTTTCATTTGAGTCATTAGTTTTGCAGTACAGTTGTATCAATTTAATAGTTTTTTATCAATTCAATGTAATTGGTGTAGTTTAGTAGCATTTAGTATTCTTTTAGAGCAGTGTTTTGGGGGCTCCAAAGACTGAATGTGGTGATAGATTTATAGTTAAAAAGATGGAGTTGAATTGGTATTTTTTTATCGTCATTTTTATCGTTATCGGGATAAATGCCAGAAATTATCGTGATACATTTTTTAGTCCATACCGCCCATCCTTAATGAGAAACAGTTTTTTGAGCTTAACACTGGTGATGCACTAGGAGAAGTGAGCGCAGGGCCGGGGCAGCTGTCCCTGTGAGTCAGCCGGTCTGCTGCCTTAACACTCTCATCAACAGCTCATCCTCCCTGAGCCCTGATAGGACCATGATCAGACACACATAGCCAGACTGGAGATCTGAAGCTCCGTCCGCCGACGGCAGCACGTCTGGTGATTCACCTCCATCCAGGCACCAAGTGTGCGGCTGGTATTTTTAGGCCCATCGCTGGGTTTCATGCTCATGATGAACAAGGGGCTCCGTGGCACCTCTGAGCCCTGACGGGATCAACATTTTCAGGCACTGCTTTTAGAAACTGACAACACCCATTTGTCAGAACCGGTGTACAATGATGTGGAGCTGATACTCTGGTGTCCTGCAGGTGAAGCACAGACTGGTGTAATCGTATACATGCATGATTACACAGAGGTCTATTCTCTCCCATACTTGTCTGAGCGTTTCCATCAAGGCGTCAACAGTTCTGCACACTCAGGCACTTGGCCCCCGTAAATAATCGAAAGCACGGCAGCCATGTGGACCTAACCAGCGAACATGCAGTTAGTGCTGAGTGACAGGCACCAGGTGGACACCGGGGGGGGGGGGGTCCTCACCGCCATCAGGGCAAGAACATATCCCACAATTCACTGCATCCCAGGAGCCTGGGGAAGTGACAGCAGGGAACGAGTTCATTAAGAACCACAAATTCACTGAAGTAGGAAAAAGTTTGATGAAAATGCGTCTAAATGATTTATGGATCTGTGTTAAAACAAGTTCAGTGAAAGTTGAAACCTTCCCAACCATGAACCATCACCGACATCAGAATGCTGCTTCAATGGTTCAAATCTTACTTGCAAGATAGGGCCTTTTTTGTGTCAATAGGAAACCATGAGTCTGAGAGAACCAAGATCACATGTGGGGTTCCTCAAGGGTCTATACTCGGACCACTTCTATTCAACATCTATATGCTACCCCTAGCTCAGATTATGGAACATCACAACATTTCCTACCATACTTATGGTACCATACGATGACACACAGCTCTATATTTCAGTGTCATCATGTGACACTGAAACCTTATGGTAGTGATGGTTCCAGGTATTAGTCAGACCCTCAGGCGTTACCAAGGAAAGTGAGTTATGGCTTGTTAAAAAACTTTGTAACTTACCGGGTTACAACGGCTGCAGACGAGAGATGAAATAGTCGCTCAGCAGCTCAGCTGTGGCTGGTTATAAAACTAATGATTTACACTGAAAACACATTAAAGCATGAATAACTGATTTAATATTAATGTTTTTTGGTAAGTGACCTTGGTATAAGCGGAATAATGCCCTTCGAGGTGTACACTACATAAATATCGTCCATATATTTATGTTAATGGACACCTCGTCGGCATTATCCCTTAATTATTGTTCTTTAAAGGGGACACCAAGGATTTATCTATTTATTTCTCTCTTTCTTTTTTATGTGTTTTAATATCAGCTGCTATATGTTTTCAAGAAGTATTTGAGTACATTTAGGAAGTGTTGACCAGCTCTCACAACTCCTGTCTCTGGCGGCGAAACCCGCCCAGAGTAACTCAGCTGCAGCTGCATATATCGCCTTACAGCGCTGCCGTGGCGTTGCTGTGCAGAGCTGCATCACCACGAGAGGATGCCAGGAAGTCATGACATGGCCAGTTTACTGACCGCTCTGATCACATATGCGTGGATTCAGCTCTGCCTGATTCTGAGGCCCCTGGAGGCTGCAAACGTGATGTCGCCTCCAGTACTCGAGTTGTAAAAAAAATCAGGGGGGATGGTGGATTTTATCATATGGGGACCGATAATTTGTGCTGATTACAAATAATATAATATATTACTAATAATAGCAGTGACCAAAACACCTGCAGAAATACTGCAGGAATGACATAGCAGCAGTTAAATGCAGCCTTCTGTAAGCTTTAAATATCCACTGGGCTTACATCAAATACATCAAAACACAACAATAAAAAACACTTTTCTGAACTTATCAATATGACTCTGTCCTTCACAGGATAAGTAACATGGATCACTGCAAAAACTCTAAATCTTAACAAGAATATTTGTCTTATTTCTAGTTAAAATGTCTAATTTTAGTAAAAAAATCTCATTACACTTAAAACAAGACTCATCACTGGAAAAAACAACAATTTTCACCTGTTTCAAGTAGATTTTCACTTAAAATAAGTAGAAAAATCTGCCAGTGGAACAACATTTTTTTTGCTTGTATTAAGAAGATAAATCTTGTCCCACTGGCAGATTTTTCTACTTATTTCAAGTGAAAATTTACTTGAAACAGGTGAAAATTGTCAAATAAGTTATTTTTCTGGTGATGACTCTAAATGTTGAAATAGCAGTAAAACCACATTCATTGATGAAATGACATAAGGGATGGAAAGGGGGGATGATTTGGAGCGTTTTTATTTCAGGGGGGATGATTTGGACCGTTTTTATTTCAGGGGAGATGCCATCCCCCCTCATCCCCCCTCATCCCCCCTCAGCTCCAGTACTGGTCACCCACCAGCAGTCTGAAACTTCTCCAGACCCCCACCTACCAGTCCTACCAGTCTTACCAGTTGTGAGACTGGCTAAAATCACAGAGGGCTGTAAAAGTGCCAGACCATCTGGCGACTGGAGAGTTGAAAGGCCTCCACACCTGAAGCAGCTGGAGAACGTTCCTCTGAAGCCGCAGGCGAGCTGCCACCTTCACAGGCGTCCACCGTCGTCCCCCCGACATTTACGCCACGTTAAAGCACTAACATCCTATTGACAAGGCCTTTTAGTGCCAGCGTGTGGTGACCGACACCTCCCCCTGTTCTCACAGGAAACAACACCAGGCCTGCACCCCGACCTCACGGTCCACCACAACGCTTCCATGTCATCGTGCTTCTAAAACTGGATTTGATGACTGGCTGTTAAAAAAGACATCAATAATCCATCTTTTATCTTAAACACCTCGCCATTAAAGAAAACATAGTCCACCCATGGACTCCTCCTCCTACTTCACTTCACTTTATTCATTTGTCCCTTGAAGGGCGATTATACGGTGGCTGAAACGGTTGCTGAAAATAAAAGTAACGCTGCAGAAACAAACGCTGCTGAAAATAAATAAACGCTGCAAACAAAAAGAAACGCCGCTGCAAATAAAAGAAACGCTGCAAATAAAAAAGCCACAACGGAAGTGAATTAGCGGGGACTATTTTTGCCGATGCACCGGTGTTGCACATTAAAAACGACACGTAGCAACGTTGAACACTAACCTTTTCACTTATTTTCTCGTTCGTTGTTCTTCTTATTCCTCACTCTTCTTATTTCTTCCTTTTCACTTACGTCCTCTTCGTCTTCTTTTCCTCTCACGTGATCATCAGCAAAAATAGTCCCCGGTAATTCACTTCTGTTGTGGCTTTTTTATTTGCGTCGTTTTTTTTTTTAAATTTGCAGCAGCGTTTCTTTATATTTGCAGCGTTTGTTTTATTTGCAGCAGCGTTTGTTTTTATTTGCAGCGTTTATTTTATTTGCAAAGCGTTTATTTTATTTGCAAAGCGTTTATTTTATTTGCAAAGCGTTTATTTTATTTGCAAAGCGTTTATTTTATTTGCAGCAGCGTTTATTTTTATTTGCAGCGTTTCTTTAATTTTCAGCAATGGCGGGTCTCGGCCACCGTACGATTAGGTTTGCAGCAGATATAATCATTCAGCACATTCATCACACAACTACATTCAGACATAAAAACATACATGATGGAGCAGAGAAGAACTACAACAGATGCACCGAGCTCACAGAACACAAGGAGGGAGAAGTAATGAAAAGGCTGACTACCGATCAGCATAAATAGTTTTAAATAAATCTCAACCGCACAGGTGGCAGCATGGAGCAGGTTCTAAACCACAATCACCTCCTCTCCTCTGCAGCGTTCAAATACTTGATGGAGAGAAGCACAAAGGAACATTTGTATCTATTTTTTGTAGCTGGAACAGTTATGTGAAGGCCAGAGGGAAGAAGCTTATATTCTTGGTTAAGAGGACGAGTATCATCCCTGCAAATGGACTTTGCTTTCTTAAGCACCTGAGAATTAAAGATTTCATCCAGACTGCTGAACATCCCAGCAACTTTAGCACGCACAATTCTCCCCAGGGAGTTTTTTTTTCCTTGCTGGCAAGATTTCCGTACCAACAAATGATACAGTAGGGAACTTTTACACGAACTGTTGGAAGACAGCATCATCTCACTGGAAACAGTTTAAACAGTTACTTCTTATTAAGGTTCAGAGCAGAGCACTCATTCTAACTTCCACAACATTAGAGGAATGACTTTTGCTCACAACCGAGATGTCTACAGGATGTACAGGATTTTGTACGATACCGTTCTTTATTACGTTTTTATTTCTACGGAATTGCTTCATTTTCTTTGATAAATAGGAAAATGTCAAAAGTAAAATACTCCACATTGGACTCATGGGGCTGTTCCATGATGCTAAAGACGTTGATTAAACTTGTGCTTCAAATATTGTCCAGGATGGTTCTGTCTATCCACCTTAAAAAAGCAGATCTATGAGCCCCCTTGAGGCTTTTTTAATGTCATTTATATGAGACGACACATGCACACACCTCATCTAGCCCATGACTTAATGACTGCCATCTGGAGACTGCAGCGAGAGAACAGGTGTCTCTGCACAACAAAGACCGTACTCAGCCTCAGCAATGCAGACTTCATTAGCTTTTTTAGTAAGATAAATACGTTGGAGTTTTTGAGTAACTTCACTGACCATAATAAGATCAATCTGGTTGTCGCCACACTCCCCGTGGGCGAGCAGAGGACACGTGTGCAGCTGGTTATGCAGAAAGGCCTGGATGATGCCAGAAATGCTGACGTCAGGACCTTTAATAACAGCCGTGCTGCAGATTCAGCTCTACGTGATCGTGCGTGACTGTGCTGAAGGGAACAAATGCTAAGATCCTGGAAGCACCAAGCACAACACGGGTCCTCCGCTCTGCCTTTGCTCTTAAATGAGAGCTGGAAGTGTCAGTCCGGACTGGCCACCCCGAGCTACAAGTGTGACTACACTCTGGTGGAGTCAGTACAGGGGTGGGCAACCCAACATGTTGAAAGAGCCATATTGGACCAAAGACACAAAAAACAAATATGTCTGGAGCCGCAAAAAATGAAAAGTCGCGTATAAGCCTTAGAATGAAGGCAACACATGCTGCATGTTTCTATATTAGTTATAACTGGGGGGAGAAATGTCGAGAAAAAAGTCGAAATTTCGAGAAAAAAGTCAAAATGTCGAGAAAAAAGTCAATTTCGTGAATAAAGTCGAAATGTGGAGAAAAAAGTAAAAATGTAGAGAAAAAAGTAAAAATTTTGTGAAAAAAGTCAAAATGTTGAGAAAAAAGTCGAAATGTTGAGAAAAAAGTCAAAATTTCGAGAAAAAAGTCGATATGTCAAGATTAAAAAGGAAATGAAAAAGGAAGAAAAAAAAGGAAAAAAAGAAGAGGAAAAAGGAAAAAAAGAAGGAAAAAAAGAAGGAAAAAAAGAAAAAAAAGAAAAAAGGGAAAAAAAGAAAAAAGAAGAAAAAATTGAAAAAAAAGGTCAAACATTTTTTTAAAAGCTCCAGGAGCCACTAGGGCGGCGCTAAAGAGCAAAGAGGTTGCCGACCCCCGAGTTAGAAAGATGCTGTGTGGAAAAGCAGCCCTCTTTTTTCTGTATTATCCATAAAAGTGCAACAATGAAAACTTCTTTAAAATCAAAGCCCATATGGCAACTCTTTCAGATCTCTGTACCGACCATGCAACTCAGCAGCCAAAGTAAAACAATATAAAGCATCGTCAAGACAACCCATACAGGTGAAGTTACATTTATGAAGGAGCTCCGACTGCTGTTTTCTCCCTGCAGGTGGAGACATGAGGAGCATGGATGGGTGAACAGGTGAGCTCTTACCTGGCGGACAGAGGCAGCCGTGGGAAACGTCCCTCACCTCCCGGGACTTGGGCAGTCGTGCTGCAAGCTTCTGCAGAGCACAGGGAAGAAAAGAGACGGAGTCAGACTCAGACTTCGTGTCTCGTCAAAGCTGTTGTTTCTGGTAGGCCTGTGTTGAAAAAAATAGATTTTCCGATTCTAAATCGATTCGCAATATTAATTCCTAAAAATCGATTCTTATGACTAAAGATCGATTTTGTTTTTTCATCATTACATTACAACTTCTGGTATTTTTTTGTTTATGCCCAAAAAAGGAGCCCTAGTTTCTGGTATAAACTTGATGTTGAATGATTTTGTAGGGCACATGGATGGGAGCTCGTCTGCAGACCGAATATTGGTGCTGAGTACAGCACCAATGCTGTCCCAAACATGAACTGTAATGGATCAATACAGGCTGATCGTTTTTTACGCACAGCCTTTTTGAAAATGATGCCACTTTTTAGGTTTCCCTTTGCCTAAAAAGATCATATTCCCGGAGGAGCATGCAGTGCCTGACCATCATGATGTCCTCTGTAAATGTGGCTCTAACATAACACATGAATGAGGAATGGCCAGTAATCCTGTAAAGCACTTATTATTACAGAGCAATGAGGCCTGATCAGACTCTCTCAAGGGCAACGGCTGCTGCTTTTACACTCAAATTAAAACTAATGATGTATTTACAAAATATCTGTTTTATTGTTGGGCACGAGTCCTGTCTTTGAGTCTTGGGTGTCACCAGTACTAGAGTTGTAAAAAAAAAATCAGGGGGGATGGTGGATTTTATCATATGGGGACAGATAATTTGTGCTGATTACAAATAATATAATATATTACAAATAATAGCAGTGACCAAAACACCTGCAGAAATACTGCAGGAATGACATAGCAGCAGTTAAATGCAGCCTTCTGTAAGCTTTAAATATCCACTGGGCTTACATCAAATACATCAAAACACAACAATAAAAAACACTTTTCTGAACTTATCAATATGACTCTGTCCTTCACAGGATAAGTAACATGGATCACTGCAAAAACTCACAATCTTAACAAGAATATTTGTCTTATTTCTAGTTAAAATGTCTCATTTTAGTAAAAAATCTCATTACACTTAAAACAAGACTCATCAATGGAAAAAAACACAATTTTCACCTGTTTCAAGTAGATTTTCACTTGAAATAAGTAGAAAAATCTGCCAGTGGAACAAGATTTTTTTGCTTGTAATGAGAAGATAAATCTTGTCCCACTGGCAGATTTTTCTACTTATTTCAAATGAAAATTTACTTGAAACAGGTGAAAATGGTCAAATAAGTTATTTTTCTGGTGATGACTCTAAATGTTGAAATAGAAGTAAAACCACATTCATTGATGAAATGACATAAGGGATGGAAAGGAGGGATGACAGTTTTACAAGGGGGATGATTTGGACCGTTTTTATTTGAGGGGGGGATGATTTGGACCGTTTTTATTTCAGGGGGGATGATTTGGACCGTTTTTATTTCAGGGGGGGATGTCATCCCCCTCATCCCCCCTCAACTCCAGTACTGGGTGTCAGAGTGTGACAGTTGAGCTCATTAGATCAACAAAAGCGTGCCTGTTATTTGACCCTGAACAGAGCACAGCACCGTGCACGAATGTTCTCCGCAGCATTCGCAGCGATGGGCCTGCTGCCGTCGGCGGTTCCTGCCCGAGCGATGCCGGCGGGGGCTGGTTAGAGGCCTGACAGGTGCTGAAGGGGACACTGTTACGGCCCTGCCATTCTGGGCAGCGCTGCTGGTATTCTGGGTAACGCATGTGCCCTCAAAGAGCCGCTCAACCTGGACTGTGGGGTGCAGGCCGCGGATAAAATCAGGGATTATTGGGAGGATATGTGCAACGCGTGTAAACTGTATTTGACCCGGTCTTTTTTATTTTTTTTTATTTTATATCATTCATATGCACAATGATAAAAAGTAATTATATTAACACTACAAGGACAAATAATTGTGCAGGAGAGGAAAAGAAGCCCGAAGGGCTTATAAAAAATCCTCCCCCTCAATACAAAATCATAAAAACAAATCAATCAATAGAAAAAGAAAAGAAAGGAAAAAAGAAAAGATAAAAGAAACAAAGAAAAACACAATAACCACACAAACAAAAAATATCCATAAAATGGCAATTTCATCTCAATTAGAATAGCCTATTAATTTAGCCCAGATAAGAGATTCCCCACCAAGCTGGTTCTAAACATTTTTAAGGATGATGAAACTTAAGAGACCTATCGAAAGAGTTCCAGAGTTGAGGGCCATGGAATCTGATAAAGGATTTGTGACTGGAGGTAAAAGACAAACAGGTAAATGAAAGTTCTTCCACCTCTAACTGAATAAGAGTGAATATCTGATGATAACAGAAAAAAATGATGAAAAGTGCCTGGAATGTCTTGTTTGGAATGAATTAACTTAAACATAAACAGTTATGTTTGAAACATATTAATAGAAAAAAATGATAATAATTTAAATTTGCTAAATAGGCAATTGATTATCATTTTATGGATTGTATGGATTTACATGACCCAGATGTTAATTTCTTTAGCAGATTTAATAGTGAGTCTAATTCATGTAACTATTATAATGAGGATGAATTTCATACATTGACTGGCAACTTAACCAGTAAGTTCAATAAATGTAACGTTTGGACCATATAGAAACGTAATTCTTGCCATTACCCGGTCTTTGTACATTTTGACCGTATAGAAATGTAATTCTCGTCAGTTGTGTGAAATAAGACCACGTTTACACATAGCCGTATTTACAAAAACAGATATTTCCCCCTCTACGTTTTGAAAAATACCATCATTTACACAAACCTGCATAAATATCTGTTAAGGTGCTATGAGCAGCCAAACCTACAGGGGGCAGTGTAACGAGAAGATAAAGTCATGCTAGCCAATCAGAATCCTGGAAAAAAACATCAACAAATGACACGAGTAACTTCCAGTTACTTCCAAGATGAACGAGTCTTTGGTTTGGAGTGACAGACAAGTGGAGTTACTTTTAGGTGTGACGTTAGAATATAAAACTGGTAAAATACAAGAAACGGTGGCCAAACAAATTGTAAACACACACTCATGACGCTGGTGACGTTTCTGTCGCATAATTGCGTTCTGAAGCCTAAATGTCCGTTTCCCTCTGCAAATCTCCACTTTGGCCGGAGTCTTGATTATCTTCAAATGCCTGAAACCTAAAGCCAATCAAAGGTCAAAGATAGCGCGGCAGTGAAACGGTCTGTTTGGAAAAGTTTCTAAGACTGATGGAGCCTGAATCCAATTTCACAGACAGATTCCCGTGCTGTTGGCCGATCCCAGCGCCGGGTCTGCAGCGTGCTGAGGCCTTGGGAGGCAGGAAGGCAGAGGGAAAAACTGTGAACCACTAAAAATAAGTGTATGACGTTTTCTTTTCTCAGTGTGAACCCAGACTGTCTGAAAGTAACACACATGGTTGAGGGCTTTTCCTCACGTGGACTCAGGCGTAGGGGCTCGCGGCTCTGCCAGCCTCACGCTTCACAACTACTTTGAGGAATTCATGCGGTTGATGCCGGCGGGGCCCCACTCACAAGTGGAAAAGTCTGCAGCGAGATTAATCCAGAGCAGCTCGCGCTGGCCCTCCAGCTCACTCTCTATAGTCCAGCTGGAAGCAGCAACACCGCAAGACACACTCTCCAAACTAGATAATAGCAGCGATGCAGAGCAGGGACTCGGTTCTGCTGTTGCCAAGCTAGCGGGCTAGCGGGCTGCAACGGCAGCCACATCAAAGGTCACGCCGTTCTGCCAGGGGGAGAGAAATGTAACGACCACACTTCAAGCACTGTCAGAGGCCTCTAACTCATGTCCTCATATACATCGCTTACATTTTAATGACAGTGCTCCCAAAATGATGCTCTCTCTTTTTTGCTTCATTCTATCTCACTCTTTAAATCGACCCGTGACCGAACCAATTTTGATTAAACTGCTGGAAGCAAACAGAGATGTTGTGCTGACTTTAATCATTTATTTAATCTCCATTAACTGTCTCTTTTTTATTATTATTATTACTCTTATTAGCATTGTCATCATCATTAGGGCCCGAACACTTACAGTGCAAAGGCCTTATTGTATCTGTAGGAATTTTTCTTCTGACGAAAGGAGGGCCTTTTTTCCCCCTGAACGTGCCCCAAAAGTCAACAAATTTTGCACCAAGCCAGGCCTGGCGAAAAATTTGATATTTAATGGTTTGCATTAATGGGCGTGGCAAAATGGCTCAACAGCGCCCCCTAGAAAACTTTGCGCCTCAAGCCACACAGTACGGTTTGACGTACATGCACGAAAATCGGTACACACCTGTATCATGTCGCAACTTGAAGAAAAGTCTCTTGGCGCCATGGCCGACACCGAACAGGAAGTCGGCCATTTTGAATTAATCATGTAATTTCGGCGCAATTTTGGCGCAATTTATGCCGTTCCTTCGGCAGTTAATACGGCCCGAACCGTAACGTGCACCCAGGTGTGTTATACATCAAAATGTGCGTCTAGATCCTGCGACAACGCGCATTACTTTTCTCAGTCAAAAGCGTTACCGTGGCGACGTAGACGCCAAAAAGCGCGCCCCCCTTCATCTGATTGGTCCATATTTGATAGTTCCTACTTTTTGCTATAACTTTTGAATGGTTTGATATAGAGAGTCGTGGGTGGTGTCATCGGACTCGGATTTGAGTCCTTGAACATAATTGGTGCAAATTAGCCTTGATGTTTTGCCACTCAGTGCGAGTAAGGGGGCGTGGTCCAGTGGGGAAGTGACATCAATGCAAACCCTCTATAATGAGTGAAAAGTAATGTAGCGCAGTTTCCAGAAGCAAACAACAAAAAATGACTGAAGCAAACTGAACTGGCTTGAAAAGGAGAAAAATGCAAAAAAATTAGATTTTATATTTGTTAATACACATTTAAAGAAATCCTGGATGAGGATGAGACCCTGCTTCTTTCCTCTACCTGAGATTCAACCTCATCAGCACCATTTCTTCTGCTTGGCAACACTTTGGCAACAAGGTCATACCATAATATATTGGGATGCAGAGCACGTGCATTCAGGCCTGGTGACCCGCGGAGAAGCTTCAAGACGCCGGTGTCATGGGTTAAGTGACTGCTGCTCATTGTGGGCCTCCCCTTTGAAGAGCGGTAACCTAATACCTCCGTTTTTGTTGTGGCTTTAAAATCTATTTCTAAAGGATGACAAAACCTTTAACCGACGCAAAGAGTGATTATTTTAAGACCTGGCACTGCTTTTGCATTCACTTCCAGTTATGGACTTCTCCGTCTACGACGAGGAGCACGAGAGTAAGATGAATGAATGAATGAATGAATGAATGAATGAATGAATGAATGAATGAATGAATGAATGAATGAATGAATGAATGAATGAGGACTACTAGATCTGAACCCCCACCCTGCTCAAAACATGTCTTTGCTCAGCCATTTAAATGGTTCCTTCAAATTGAACTTCTTAACCAACTAGATGTCTGTAATTGGGGGGTCCATACTTACGAATTTGCAACAATTATTGTTATCGTTATTAATGATATTTGTTTTTTGTAAAAGTGTCCATCACTATCACCTCTGCTGTAACTATCACCTCTGCTGTAACTATCACCTAGTAACTATCACCTCTACAGTAACTATTACCTCTGTTGAAACTAGGGATGCTGATGGCGATACTGCTCTCATATACTCGTACTCGCAAAAATTCCCCGATACCACCCTGTGTGCTGCTAGAGCTGAGTATACGGAGTTTGCTAATGATACTGCAAGAACACAACAGCAACATTAGCTCAGGTTCTGCCAAAGCGACAGACAATGCAAGAGACTGCAGAAACGCTAAAAATAAGGGATGTTATTTTAATCAAACTCATTCTTTAACGTGGAAACCTGGAACATTGAACGAGTATCCTCAAAGCAAGTTAGAAACACCTTAATCAGAACATTGTCTTGGATGAAAAGGTCAATAATTATGTTCCTGCTGTCCGTGTAAATGTGGTCACTGTCGGCACGCCTGTTTATACTCATGTTCAAGTGGAATGACTCATTCAGGTGACGGTGTGCGCCGGTGAGCGCCGGTGTGCGCCGGTGTGCGCCGGTATGTGCCGTGTGTGCGCCGGTGTGTGCGCTGGTGTGTGCGGCGGTGTGCGCTGGTGTGTGCGCTGGTGTGTGCGCCGGTGTTCACCATGTGTGCGCCGGTGTGCGCTGGTGTGTGCGCCGGTGTGCGCCGGTGTGCGCCGGTGTGCGCCGGTGTGCGCTGGTGTGCGCCGTGTGTGCGCCAGTGTGCGCCGGTGTGCGCCGGTGTGTGTGTGCAGCCATCACCAACTGTGTTATGATGAAGTGCAGAGGTGACTTCTGCTTGACTGTGCTGTTTATGGCAGGCTGTCTGATTAGCACGTGGGTCATTTGGACACTCAAACACACACACACACACACACACACACACACACACACATCATGGAGGACATGGGCATGTACATGTATGTATTTGTGTGTGTGTGTGTGTGTGTGCGTATGTGTGCGGACCTCACAGTGTATTGGGTGACGGCTCTATGGGGATCACATTGAAGGAACCAGGCCAAAGGGAGACTATATTTTGTACATTTCTACACCTCCCTGCATGTTCTCCAGCTCCCATCCGGCCTCGTCAGTCAACTGACCCTGAGCTCAAGCAGGTCTACGGAGAGCACTTTGTGGGTAATTGTAGACGTTAAGACGGCCGTGTTCAGTGTGAGCTGACAGCAGAGAGGAAGGCAGGTCAGGGGGCTGCTGTTTCCAGGGGTGCTGTTGGAAGTGGCAGTGCTTTTGGGGGACATGATTGCAGCGAACAACCTCGCTAACCTATTATTAGGCTTTTGGACCACCTGTGTGCTGCTAGAGCCGGTTCAGAACCAGTCCTGGGGTGAGCGCATGGGTGAGTTGGGCAGGAGAGCGGCTGAAATTTTGACTGGAATGCACAACGGCATGGATGAGTTGAGGAGGTTTAGACATGCAGCATTTCACAATTTCAAACAATTTTGACCATGCTTTATTCCCGACCGGCCTGCCCCACTGATGACCCACTCAGTTTTCATGAACTGATAAAAAGCAACATTTACTTTTTTCAAAAATAATTATACACAATTGGGAAATAAATATAACTCCTAACCCTAAAGGCAGTGGTGGGCTGTCAGGCCCAGCAAGGCCTACTCTGCTGGCCTAACATAACCAGAAATCATCATAATAATTAGATAAAGGTTAATTCAATTCAATTCAATTCAATTCAATTCAATTTTATTTATATAGCGTCTAATACAACAAAAGTTGTCTCCAAATGCTTTCCAGAGACCCAGAACATGACCCCCGAGCAATTATTACATAAACAATGGCAGGTAAAAACTCCCATAGTGGGAGAAAAGCCTTAAGCCAAACCCTTTAGGAGGAGAGAAACATTGAGCAGGACCAGGCTCATAAGGGGGGACCTCCTGCCGAAGCCCAGACTGGGGGGTCGGGGACGTCAGCAGCACACAGCAGACATGTGGAAGCAGCAGCGGGATGACAGGGGATGGGGACCGCAGGCAGGTGGAAGCAGCAGCGGGATGACAGGGGATGGGGACCGCAGGCAGGTGGAAGCAGCAACGGGATGACAGGGGATGGGGACCGCAGGCAGGTGGAAGCAGCAGCGGGATGACAGGGGATGGGGACCGCAGGCAGGTGGAAGCAGCAACGGGATGACAGGGGATGGGGACCGCAGGCAGGTGGAAGCAGCAGCGGGATGACAGGGGATGGGGACCGCAGGCAGGTGGAAGCAGCAGCGGGATGACAGGGGATGGGGACCGCAGGCAGGTGGAAGCAGCAACGGGATGACCCGGGGTGGGAGCCGCAGGCAGGTGGAAGCAGCAGCGGGATGACCGGGGGTGGAGACCGCAGGCAGGTGGAAGCAGCAGCGGGATGACCGGGGGTGGGGACCGCAGGCCAGCACGCAGCTCCCGAAGCTCCGGCCCAATCAGCAAGCCCCAGGTTAGGTTCAGGGTCGGGGAAAGGTTGAGAAGTCAGTAAGGCCTTCTAGCTAGCCTCACGTTAAACGTGACATTTACGCATCCTGTGATTGGATATCGATACTTACTACTTTGAGCCATGACAGTGGGGGGAGGACACAGCCGTTTTGGTGAGTGCGAACATTAATATTATTTTTTTCACATTTAATGTTTTTATAATTTATTTAATTCATATCAAATCCATAATAACGAACCAAAATGACAAATATACTAAAAATGGAACAATAAAATCTTCCTTCCACGATGTATGTAAATAATGTGCCACATTGGCGCGGCTGTGTGCTTGTACTCAAAGCAACAGGTCCCAGAAAGCCGTGATACGTCAGGTTTTGACATGAAAACGTTTTTTCACAAAGAGACTTGGTTATTGGGTCGCTGTGGCCAAAGTATGGCCGTCTTGTTAATGTCTCTCTGATATTAAACTGTGATTTTGCAATTTATTGTATAATCTTATTAAAGCTTGTATATTCTTTGTGGACTCATTTAATAAAACTTTTTGGAAAGCTAATTTTAAAGATCCCTTTATTTTAAAATTTTGACAGTATCATACCAGGTTTGGTGAGTTTTAAAATGCACTGTATAATAGCCCATTTGGTACACAACTGAGGTGATGCCTAGTAATGCTTAAGTGTGTTTCAAACTAATCTCCAGCCCTGCTGGTATTAATGCTGGCATAATGAAAGGTATTTATTGACTAAGTTGGACATCACTGAAGGCATAAATGTGAAAAAGCAACACCTGCCACTGCAGAAGGTTTAGAGAGCTCAGCAACGCTCACACACTCAGATACTGGTTTCACTCGTAGTGCAGACAATCAGCATTTGAGTCACAGCGGAGACAAGCTGGATGTTTTGGTGAGCTGCCAGTGAAAAACTGAGTAACTCCATTAAAGCTAATTGTCTGGGGGAACGGAACAAATAAACGGTCTCTTTGTGGCCAGAGCACGCACGGTTTTCAATGCTGGCTGTTTAGACCTGGCTCTAGGTGAGGCATTGGTTCTGAACCCGGATGCAGGATCCCAACAAGGAACCAGAGTTTGGATCAGCAGCCATGCAAAAGCTGCTCATCCCTCTTTTATTCCAATGCATGTGCATGTAAACTTTTTTTTTCAATCATCTGATCACTTAGGGTTGTGGTACACGCTGTGGAGGAACTTTGCTCAGTCTTCTTTGCCACAGTTTTGCAGGTTGTTTAGATCAGTTTGGTGAATGCACGTCGTGCTTTCATGAAAAAATGCTTTCCCCATCCAAACCTCTCCCATCTGACCTCGGAGTAACTTCTCTGGGATGTGCACTCCTGAGAAACCTGGCCACTATCTAGAATGTTTCCACTTGTCAAACATGTCTGACTGTAGAGTGTTTAACTAATGTTGTCCACTGATGGTTTGATAACCCTTTCCAGACTGATGTGCAGCAAAAAATATACTAAAACCAAAAGTCTTGCCCTCTTGACATTGTCTTAACACACACACACACACACACACACACACACACACACACACACACACACACACACACACACACACACCAGAAGGCTGCCCCCCAGCTGGTGGTCACTCTTATGGCGCTTTTCCACTACTACCTACTCAGCCCGACTCGCCTGGGTTTTGCGCTTTTCCACCAGGGGTCTAATTTTCTGAGTAGATACTTTTCTGTATCTATTCTGCCGAGGTTCTAAGCGGCTGAGTCGGCTGTATCTGACATCATCACACTACAGGCCACCGATTGGTCGGGGGGTTGGAGTCAGACGTCTGAGTCAGGAGGAGGAAATCAGAGAAAGAGACTCTGACGGATTCTTGTTCATTTTATTCAACCAGCAACGGCAGCAAAAGTCTGTTTCATGATCCAACTCTGAGGGTCAGATGTTCATAAACCTGGTGCTGAGGAGAGAATTAAAAAGGGATCTAGACGGAGATAAGGAACGACCAGATCTACCAGGAACTCTGTCTCTTCATAGCTGCTCACGGCTCCAGCTGACTTTTCAGCAGCGCAGAGACAAACTAAAAAAAAAAAAAAGCGTCACCGCTTGAAGTTTCTCTCACTCTCACTTTTTAACTTGGTATCAAACACAAGTCACAGATCCAGCAGCACATCTATCATCTCCTCCAGGTTCTACATCTTTAGTGTTGTTGTCTTCTCCGTTTAGATACACAATCAAATACGTCACAGCAGCTTCTCCAACCTCCTACTTCTGATCTGGGTGTTGAGAAGAAACGAGTGGAGGCGAGTGGAGTCGTACTGAGTAGGTACTAGTATAAAAGCTCCATTAGCTCCTGGAACAGGTACGTGAGAGTAATGATGTCTTCGTTTGCTTGGCACAGTGAAACAGTTATTGTTGTTTCATTTGTAAGATTGTTTCTAGTCTTAATGAAACCAGAACACAGGATTGAGAGAGAGAGTTCCAGCCTTCCAAATGCTTGTGATGTGCAGACACTGAGACTGAAAACAAACCAGACTAGAAACATTACACAAGAAGCTGAAAGGCCTGCTGCTGGAACAGGGAACAGGCCACATTCTGCAGAACAGAGGGACCGGGTCGCCAGCGGAGGAGACGGGGTGGTGGATTCTGCACAGTGTCGGGTGAAAGTGCCACAGACGTTCTCTCCCTCTCTCTCTGTTCAAAAGGCCACATCTGTGCTCGCGTCCCATTAATAATGACTATTTATGCAAGGATAGGTAAACAGAGAGGCAGACCACAACGCCCCAGGCCCGTCTGGAGAGGAACCCTCCTGACTGGGCCCCCAAAAGACCCCCAGGGCAAAGTACCCAAACAGAACCTGATCACACACACTTCTGATTGAAGATTTATCCAGTACTGGAGTTGAGGGGGGATGAGGGAGGATGAGGGGGGGATGAGGGGGGATGAGGGGGGGATGAGGGGGGATGAGGGGGGATGGCATCCCACCTGAAATAAAACCGGTCCAAATCATCCCCCCTGTAAAACTGCCATCCCTCCTTTCCATCCCTTATGTCATTTCATCAATGAATGTGGTTTTACTGCTATTTCAACATTTAGAGTCATCACCAGAAAAATAACTTATTTGACAATTTTCACATGTTTCAAGTAAATTTTCACTTGAAATAAGTAGAAAAATCTTCACATTACAAGCAAAAAAATCTTGTTCCACTGGCAGATTTTTCTACTTATTTCAAGTGAAAATCTACTTGAAACAGGTGGAAATTGTTGTTTTTTCCAGTGATGAGTCTTGTTTTAAGTGTAATGAGATTTTTTTACTAAAATGAGACATTTTAACTAGAAATAAAACAAATATTCTTGTTAAGATTGTGAGTTTTTGCAGTGATCCATGTTACTTATCCTGTGAAGGACAGAGTCATATTGATAAGTTCAGAAAAGTGTTTTTTATTGTTGTGTTTTGATGTATTTGATGTAAGCCCAGTGGATATTTAAAGCTTACAGAAGGCTGCATTTAACTGCTGCTATGTCATTCCTGCAGTATTTCTAGGTGTTTTGGTCACTGCTATTATTTGTAATATATTATATTATTTGTAATCAGCACAAATTATCTGTCCCCATATGATAAAATCCACCATCCCCCCTGATTGTTTTTACAACTCGAGTACTGGATATATCAGATGAAAATATACAAACCTGTGACTAAAAACTGTCAGGTAATCATTACACACTGCAACTGCAAAGCTTTCCACTGTTGATATGTTATCCATGGTTTTCTTTTATAGTGTAGTTATTTGTTTTATACGTTCCGGGACAGCAAGCACCCTGCAGGGAGGACGCGGCTGCTGGAGCTTGAGCTCCAAGCAGGAGATCAGAACTCACGCTGCTTTGTCAAGAGTCCAAAATTACTGCTGAAGCAACACTGAAAAGTCCAGGACCGACACCTAGC
Organism: Cololabis saira; assembly: GCF_033807715.1. Lineage (NCBI taxonomy): Eukaryota > Metazoa > Chordata > Actinopteri > Beloniformes > Belonidae > Cololabis > Cololabis saira. Next base: position 40,973,072 of record NC_084603.1, read on the forward strand.
CTCTCATTTCATTAATGTGTCACCAACAAACAAGTGAACTGTTGCTTTCAGGAGGAGTTGTGTGCAGGAACTGCTCACTGACCAACACTGAGCTAAGACGCTGTTCAGCCTCTAAGCTACGGCTAACCAGATAGTAAAAGAAACATGCACTGTGGTCTATTTCATGCACATTTCTTTTTGCTGGGGTTGTTATCGTTGCTGTACTTGTTCTTGGACCTCATGACACTAAATATATATATATATATATATATATATATATATATATATATATATATATATATATATATATATATGTGTGTGTGTGTATATCCGCTGCTGCTTATAATTGGCTGTGATCTGGTCACCAACAGGTTCGCAGACCTCGATAATAGAGAGATTTGGCCATTTTGGTGGTCTAGAGCATTCAGTGTATTTTACAATGAAAAAGAATATTCACCAGAGAGAGACAGGTATCAACCTTCTAAGGAATGGAGGTTTTCACAAATGTATCCCAACAAATTGCAGTCCTCAGTGAAACACACAAACCCCCAACGATGTTCTGGGTGTCTTCTGTGCGGAGCATGGAAGCATGGCTGAAGTCACATAACTGCATCTGAATAGACTCCTGAACAATGTCCCCTGGACAGATGTTTAGCCTTGATGACCAGCACCATATTTGGAGAAAACCAAGCACAGTTTCTCTGGAGAAACACCTCATGCTATTGAAATCATGCTCAAGTAGCAGAAAACCTAACTACAGTACTTCCACCTACCGTTGCTAAAGGTGGATCTACACGCTGTCGAATCGTGAGGCTATTGTCCACAGGACGGTTTTTCTTAAATACTTAGTGGACTGGGGGAAAATTATACTGTTGTTGGTCTGATGCGGTATTTTCCTGATACGAAAACCCTGAATGTTCAACATGTACCTGCAGTGTGGGATTGAGAGGGGCAGGGTAACGGCCCGGGCAGGCGGGGGAGAGATTCGTCCGTCAAGACTCCTCTCCCTGGCCCTGCCCCTTCTCAACCTTTCCCCGACCCTGCACCTAACCTGGGGCTTGCTGATTGGGCCGGAGCTTCGGGAGCTGCGTGCTGGCCTGCGGTCCCCACCCCCGGTCATCCCGCTGCTGCTTCCACCTGCGTGCGGTCCCCACCCCTGGTCATCCCGTTGCTGCTTCCACCTGCCTGCGGTCCCCACCCCTGGTCATTCCGTTGCTGCTTCCACCTGCCTGCGGTCCCCACCCCCGGTCATCCCGTTGCTGCTTCCACCTGCCTGCGGTCCCCACCCCCGGTCATCCCGTTGCTGCTTCCACCTGCCTGCAGTCCCCACCCCCGGTCATCCCGCTGCTGCTTCCACCTGCCTGCTGTGCTGTTGATGTCCCCGACCCCCCAGTCTGGCCCTCGGCAGGAGGGTCCCCCCTTATGATCCAGGTCCTGGTCCAGGTTTCTTCCCCCCTTATGATCCAGGTCCTGGTCCAGGTTTCTTCCTCCTAAAGGGGAGTTTTTCTTGCCACTGTTTGGCTTAAGGTTTTTCTCCCACTAGGGGACTTTTTACCTGCCATTGTTTATGTAATAATTGTTCGGGGGTTTATGTTCTGGATCTCTGGAAAGCGTCTGGAGACAACTTTTGTTGTATTAGACGCTATATAAATAAAATTGAATTGAAAAAATGTAATTGAATGTACAGTGAAAGAGCTTTTTTCTAAACGAGCAGGTTGACGGAGGATGGTGGAAGCAGGGCCCGGTGGACCGGGGTCTCTGTGGGACCTGGGTCTCTGTGGGACCGGGGTCTCTGTGGGACCGGGGTCTTTGTGGGACCGGGGTCTCTGTGGGACCGGGGTCGCTGTGGGACCGGGGTCTCTGTGGGACCGGGGTCGCTGTGGGACCGGGGTCGCTGTGGAGCAGCTCGTTAGTTGGTTTAGTGCCGCCGTGCTCGGCTGCAGGACAACGACCAGGGTGAGTGCAACAACAACAGATGTGAGTGCTGGGACTGCTCCCTCCACGTTATCTCAGGGAAGACGAGACATGATGTGGAAACCACATGTCCAACCTGCTGGGAAGATTCACCTCAGAGCTGCAGCAGCAGGAACTGAGCTAGTCCGTGTAGCTCAGATACCAAGGTTTACCACCTTCAAACGTTTAACAATTACACCCTGATGTTCCAAGAATTAACACATAAACGGAGGGAACATATATCATGTAATTAACCCCAGAAGTAAGCTTTGCAACTGTTAATAATTATATATATTTTGATATTAAACTTCTTTTTAACCCTAATTCAGAAATCAACTTTGAAATGTTGAGGTTCTGCAGAGTTTCAGTTATCTGTGTGAAAGCAATCAAAGATTGGAGCCGGACCTGGATCAAGACTTAAACTGATTTAAAGCTCCTTTAGTAGCTCAGAAAACCCACGAAGACCATTTATAAACATATTTAGCTCATTTTTCGACATTTGTATGTGGAACTGGAAGAAATGCCTATTCATGTCGTGCTTACCTATTAAAAATATGTATTTTATTAATAACTTTTTAAATGCATTTACGACAGCATAAACCTAGTGGACTTAGAAGCACAGTTTAAAGCCCTAAACAGCTGGAGCAGTCAGAGAAACGGACTAAGCCTCTCACATAAACGCCTTCTGTCTTTTTGTTGAAACTTTGGTTGGTGGCTTTTCCTTCTGGAGGGCTGCTCAGCATTAGATATTAAAATCTGGACTTCCAATGCGGACGAAGGCCTTTATAATAGTTTTTTGTACAGAATTTCAATGGATTTTGACATTTTAGATTTAACATGATTTCCAGCTTAGTTTATCATCCAAAATGACTCAGAGGAATTTGTTTTCCGATACTATTTCAATTCCAGTATCATTTATTGTTAGGTTTCTAGTTAAACTCACCGGCTTATTCCCAAATATAATGCATTTTGTTTTACCAAGATGAAGTGATAATTTGTTTGAATCAAACCATTGTTTGAATTTCTGTAGTTCCTTCACCATGTCCAGAAGCTTTTCCCAAATGACCCCCAATACAAGCAGGCAGTGGTTCAGAAGGAAGATATGATCGGTCCTAGGCATACATTGTGATTATGTTGCAAATTGTAAGTATATTATAAATTGAATAGTAATATGGAGTGCAACTAGAGCTGTAACTATTAGCTATTGTTGAAAAGCTGCGGTTGAATGGATGTTGGGATGTAAAACCTGGTGGTTTTGTTGTTGCAACTATTTTTATTCATAAGTGGATACAGATCTGGTGATAGTAGCAAATATTGTTACTTAAGATGTTGATGTTTTTGGTTGGTTATTTCATCTTTTCTTTTGTTTTTGTTTTAATTTATTATTTTAGGAATTCTGGTGAATGTTTTCACCCTTTTTGATTTGTGATTATTGTAATCTTCTGTAGCCTATGTCTTTGTGTGGACCCCAGGAAGAATAGTCTTCACATGGTGAAGACTAATGGGGATCCTTATCAAATGAACAAACTACAAAACACTATGACTATTGTATGGTCAGCAAACCAAACTTTTCAAAGTGTCCAACATGTTGTTGGTGGGGACGCAACCCCCGCCCCGGCCCCGGCCCCGCCACGGCCTCACCTCGTCCAGGATCTGGTCCAGCCGGCCCAGGATGAAGGGCTCCACCTGCTCCGGGGCCCAGGTCCCCGCGGGGAGCCGCTGCTCCAGGCGCGCTATCCGGGCCCGCAGCTCCGCGGAGCGCACCAGCTCCAGCACGCACACCCCGGCGCACAGCAGCGCCAGCGCGACGCACACGGCCAAGCCGGCCGAGCCCGGCGCGCTCCTGCACGTCCTCCACACCGGACCTTTGGACGGGTCCTGCTGCTCCAGGCGCGTCCTCTCCTCCGCTCTCCACTTCTGCTCTTCCCCCATTCTACGCGTTAATGTATCCACAGAACCCCCGTATTCATCAGGTGAGGAGCAACAGTTAGGAAAGAGTGTCTGTCTGTGCTGGGAAATAACTTTCTAGATGTCCCTTTTCTTCTTTAAAACTCCTGTGTGCCCCAATGACGTCCCTGATCCCCGCTCCGTGCGTCCTGCTCCGTGCGTCCTGCTCCGTGCGTCCCTCTCCGTGCGTCCTGCTCCAGGCTCTGCGCTGTCTGTGTGCTGCAGGTCTGCAGTCAAATGCGCGTCTGAAACCCGAGCCAGCCCTCCTCTCCTCTGCTCTCCTGTCCTGTCCTGCGGATGCCGCGGGCTCTTTGCTCTCCCTGCACGCTCCTCCTCTCAGAAGGCTTTAGGTTAAATGCCGGAGCTGCTGCATGCCCCGCTTTGATCCGCGCGCTTGGTGGCAGATATTTTTAGGGGTGTGCAAAGCCAGGACGCTCTGTCTCTCAGAGCCGCTTTCGGTGTTGCTCAGCGGCTCGGAGGAAAACAACGCGGCTTGATTCCGACCACAGGACTTACTGGATACTGAGAAACAGAAAAGAGCTGAACAGTAACCTCTACAGTTCAGGCTGATGTCTGTTCCTCTCACACACTCAGGGACAGCTTCTTTCCCAAAGCTGTCAACTTTCTGAACTCATAAGGTGTCTTCAGTATTCACATTCATTACTCAGGTAGAAGTATAGATACTAGAGTTTAAAAATACTCCTGGAGAAGTTGAAGTATCAACTCAAGTTTTTTACTCAAGTAAAAGTATAAAAGTACTGGTTTCAAAGCTACTTAAAGTATAAAAGTAAAAGTAATGTAAGGGGGAAAAAAGCCATTAAGGACAAAAGCCATTGAACATGAATGCATCTTAGTATAATGCAAATATATTAAAGAACCATATATGTGTACTATTGAGCATTAACATGTGTTTCAGAGAGCAGGAGATATGATGACTAGTTGCCTATAAGTATTTTAATGGTGCAAAAAGTCAAACTTCAGAGGCATGTTATCATTTATCCTAACCTTTATTGGAATGTACATCCAAGTTTAGTTGCAGGAATCTGAGGGAACGGATGTAAGAACAAAACTGGACAAGAACATCTGAAACAACCACAACCAAATTCACTCTATCCGGATGGAGCAATTTAACTGGATAGTTTTTATTAAAGGCCGAAATGAAATAGAGTAACAAGGCTGTTTTTAAAATGTAATGAGTAAAAAGTACAGACAATTGCGTGAAAATGTAAGGAGTAAAAGTAAAAAGTCGTCTGAAAAATAATTACTCCAGTGAAGTATAGGTAACCAAAATTTCTACTTAAGTAAGGTAACGGAGTATTTGTACTTTGTTACTTGACACCTCTGCATAATCTACCTCATACTGCGCAATATTCTTCATCAATTTATGTGCAATATTTCACTCATTTATGTGCAATATTCATTCATCCATTCATTTCAATAGTGTATATATGTTTCCTGTTTCTTATTTGGTTTTTACATAGTCATTACATGTGTGCACTTTTATGGAGCTGCTGCCTAATCTCATTATACCATTATAATGATAATAAAGGCTTTCTATTCTATTCTATTCTATTCTATTCTATTCTATTCTATTCTATTCTATTCTATTCTATTCTTTCTATGTTTCATACATCACTGGTGTCTGCTCTCTCATTGTAAGGTGGAAACTGGAATAAGTTGCTCTCCACAGCCTTAGATCACCACTTGTGGGTCCTTGAGCAGCACTAACCTGCAGTAGTCGTGTCTGCGTCTCTCAGCCGTGGAGGAGTTTGGGTCGGCCGTTTTACAACATTGGTTCAGTTCATTGGGGTTTTTAGGGATTTCTTCTCCAGCAGGTTAAGGTCTGGTCTTTGACGAAGTCATTCCAAAACCTTGATTTTTTTATTCTTCAGATATTTATTCAGATGTTTATCAGATGTGCTGCTGTGCTTTCAATTACTGTCCTGTTGCACAACAGTGTTGCGTTGTCAGCCTGGCAGCTAAAGCTCTGTGGACGGACAGTTATATTGGCCTCTAAAATACTCTCGTCGCTGCAAAACAACTCCAACCCTTTCCTCCTCTACCATAGTGCTTGACAGTGTGTATTGGATGTTTTGACAGCAGTCCTGCTCTCATCTGCTCGTAGGACATTGCTCTAGAAATCCAGGGATTCCTTCAGGTGCAGGCTAGTTATCCTTCTTTTTTAGATAAAAAGAGTTTTTATCCTGACAAACCTTCCAAACAAGCCAAACCAAAAAAAAAACTGTAATTAAAGGAGAGGATACTAACTTTTGCAGATGACTACTGATACTAACTTTTGCAGATGACTACTGATACTAACTTTTGCAGATGACTACCATTTACTCCGAAACAAAGACAATTTCAGATATTTTGAAGTCTTTGAAGTCGTGCTTGCACATTCGTAACTGTAAAAGTCGGGTGTAAAAGCTGCAAACAATCAGAATCTCTCTCAGAGTTTTGAGCGTCTGTATGATTGTGGTGATTTTACTGCCTGCTGAGCGTTTGTGCATGTGTTCAGGGTCTGGGTTTGGTGTACGTCCACCGATCATTAAATTCAGAAGTCTTTTCAGGCTTCATGTGGTGGCTTCCTCGAGAGCATGTTGATTAAACCCCCAAACCAAGGGGGTGTGTTAACCCTAATAAATCCAGACATTTTCTTGCAGCCTGGCCATAATATGACTTAAAGGGAAATCAAATCATGATGGTCCTCATGCGGGACCTTAACTGCATTTACAAAGTACAAGAGCACAAAAGTGGTTTTCTTTACGATCACAGACCACCACAGAGCTTCAATTAAAACAAGAAACGTTCCTGCGCTGTGTCTTTGCGTGTGGTTCAGACAAAGAGATGCTCGCTCATCTGTCTTCCACATCTGAGCTCATCAACCTGCAGTTTATGACGAGCAGATGAAAACTCCATGTGCCGCGAGTCCTTGTAATTACAGCATGCTTTGATATGCTTTAGATCCTCTGAAAAGGCATTTTGAAAATGATCCCCATAATTTATTGTAATCATGTGATTCCTGTTGTAACAGCTGTGATAGAGATCAGTGATGAACAGTAACCTGAGAATGACTTTCCCACTTGTTTTAACTTCTGGAGCAGACGTCTCTCTGCACCCAACTGATCTTCTGAAATGTTCATCTTAAATTATTTTAGCAAATAGTGCTAATTACAGGACTGTCTCAGAAAATTAGAATATTGTGATAAAGTTCTTTATTTTCTGTAATGCAATTAAAAAAGCAAAAATGTCATACATTCTGGATTCATTACAAATCAACTGAAATATTGCAAGCCTTTTATTATTTTAATATTGCTGATTATGGTTTACAGTTTAAGATTAAGATTCCCAGAATATTCTAATTTTTTGAGATAGGATATTTGAGTTTTCTTAAGCTGTAAACCATAATCAGCAATATTAAAATAATAAAAGGCTTGCAATATTTCAGTTGATTTGTAATGAATCCAGAATGTATGACATTTTTGCATTACAGAAAATTAAGGACTTTATCACAATATTCAAATTTTCTGAGACAGTCCTGTATAACCTTACAGTTCTCTGACCTGAACAGCCCAGAGTACAAATATGTTTTGCTCCGTGTAAATCCATAAATGCAACTATTGTCAGGCCCGTCACGCTTCTCAGGGCGGGTGTTGAAATGTCACATGTGGGAACTTTTTGGTTGCAAGTATATGATTTTTAGTATTTTTCAAGATATTTTCTGGACATTTGGCTTGTTGGTGACGCTTCGAGAAAAGGAAATGCCAGTTGTTGGGGATCAATCATTCCCCACAAACTGGGTGACAGTCCAGCTAACAGCCGAAGTGCGGCTGTGACTGACTGACACTGGGACGTCTAGAGGTGTTTATGTGAGCGGCTCAAAACTGTGGAGCAGAACTCAGACTGGGTCATCACTGACGTATCCCAACCTGACGTCCATTTATAAAAGCATTAGAAATAGATCATTGTGACAAAGCAGAGCCGTTAGAGTCCTCCTACACTCCCACACTCACTTCCCATACGTGTGTGAGGGTTAGGTTTGAGGTCAGGTCTGTGTATCTTTTTTCCAGAGAGGATTAGTCTGTTTGCAATTATCTGCCCTCACTAACTGAAACGGAGTAGGACAAGGTGGGAGGGAGGAGGATGCGTCTTCATCGAGTCCTCTTTGCTCCGGTCTGATCGTCTCTTCTGTGAAACAAAGACCTCGTTTACATACAGTCAAAATTGGGGTTATTACTAATATTCCGGTTACTGAAACATTCAGAATATTCCGTTTACATGGTAATTAATACTTTGGGATATCTGATCAAACCAGCGACGCACGGAGAACGTGATGACGCAATTCCCGTCATTTCTGCTTCTCCTTCCTGTATCCAAATTCAAAACAAATGCTGCTTCGCGCAACTTTTCTCTCACCTTCTTGTAAATCTTCTATACCGGTACTTTCTACCGTCTACAAATGCAGAAATGTTCATATCCTTCATTACATTTATGAAGTGATTAGTCTCCTCCTGGTCTTGGTTTCTCCGTGTTTATAAGAACTTCCTGGACTCAAAAGACCAGGATTCCTTGTGAACGGAGCATGTGCAGAAAACAAATTCATGTTCCGTTTGATGGGGATATTCCGTTTGGTGTTTACATGACCCAATATTCAGGTTTTAAAAGGAGTAACCCAGGGGTCATATTGGGGTTTTTAAAAACCTGAATATGAGCAAATTTGGGTTATTCAAAGGGGTTATTGGTGTTTACATGGCAGTGCAAATTCGGGTTATTGCCAATATTCGGGTTTTAAAAGGGTTATTCACTAGCAAGGACCACGCCATCAACAGGATACGTTTAAATGATTTATTGATACGAAGATGATAACGATGACGATGGTGATGATAATGGCGATGACAATGGCGATGATGATGATCTATGGATCAGTCGATGCGTTGTGGGGAAGCTGGTAGGGAATCCGCTGCAGCGCCCGGGCAACGACGAACCCCCTAGGAATCTATGAGGTAGAGAAAGAGAGGGAAGAAGGAGAAGAGAAAAGGGGTGGGGGGGAGGGGTGCATAGAACGAGAGCGAAGAGGAAGTGAAGGTTAGGCTGGTATTTGAAGGTTTGCCGGAAGAGGCGTGGTGCCGGAGGAGGCGTGGTTGAGGCGTGGTCCTGCTCCCGAAATTCGCTTGTTAAGCTCCAATTCACTAGCAAGGACCACGCCATCAACAGGATACGTTTAAATGATTTATTGATACGAAGATGATAACGATGACGATGGTGATGATAATGGCGATGACAATGGCGATGATGATGATCTATGGATCAGTCGATGCGTTGTGGGGAAGCTGGTAGGGAATCCGCCGCAGCGCCCGGGCAACGACGAACCCCCAAAACCGTGGATTATTTAAGGAGATGAGACTGAGCGGATCTGAGGTCGCTAAGATCTGAGCGAATGTAGCGATGATAGTTGGGAGGACCATCGGCCCATGAGCTGTATGAGGTGCTCTGGGATACGTGGCGGGAGGCTGAAGTGGCGGCTCCGATCCTAAGGAGTGACCGGAGTAGTGCGTTGGGGAGATGACAGATAAGGAGAGTATATGACGGAAGCGATGGTGAAACCAGAAACTGGTGACGACTGTCCTGACTCGGACGCAAGGATCTGTCGAAGATGTGCTCTGTGTTTTCCAGGAAGACAAGTAGTTGGCCAGGGTCTCGAAGTATTCAGGGGAGATTGGTCTTCGGGGATGAGAAACGAGAAAGAGAGTCGGTGATGGTGGTGGAGTGACCGGGGACATGTGCTGCATGGAGGATAAATTGATGTATGGCTGAGTGCCAGACTAGACGGCGCATGAACAGCATGATGGATGTGGAGTTGGAGCGTCCTTTATTAATTATGTCGATACTTATCGATATGAAGATGATGGCGATGATGGTGGCGAAGAAGATGGCGATGATGATGGCGATGAATGATGATGGCGATGATGATGATGGCGATGATTATGGCGATGACGAAGGCGATGACGATGGCGAAGGCGAAGACGAAGGCGATGACGATGATGGTGGCGAAGACGATGCCGATGATGATGGCGATGAATGATGATGGCGATTATGATGATGGCGATGAAGATGATGACGAAGGCGATGACGATGACGATGGCGAAGACGAAGGCGATGACGATAACGATGCCAATGACGATGCAAGTGATGATGGCAATGACGATGTCGATGGCGATGACGATGAAGATGATGGCGATGATGGTGGCGAAGACGATGCCGATGATGGCGATGAATGATGATGGCGATGATGATGATGGCGATGGCGATGACGAAGGCGATAACGATGACGATAACGATGACGATGTCAATGACGATGCAAATGATGATGGCAATGACGATGTCGATGGCGATGACGAAGGAGATAACGATGACGATGAAGATGATGGCGATGATGGTGGCGAAGACGATGGCGATGATGATGGCGATGAATGATGAGGGCGATGGCGATGACGAAGGCGATAACGAAGGCGATAACGATGATGATGCCAATGACGATGCAAATGACGATGGCAATGACTATGGCAATGACGATGATGATCTATGGTTCGGTCGAAACGTTGTGGTATTCGTTTGCGGGCTCTGAGGGCCGTCCTGCTGCGAACCATCTGCCATCGTAAAAGCCCCCAAAACCGATTGAAGGAGCAGCATCAGTGTATGGATTGATGTCGTGGGGGTGAGCCAGTTGGTCATCATAAAAGAAAGTGATCCCCTTCCAGGTGGCAAGGAGGTTGAGCCACAACGAAGCTCGGCACGGCTCGAGTTGTCTGGGGAGATGGGAGACAAGAGAGATGGAACAGCGGAAGCGATGGACGGCAAGTGTGAGATGAAGGCCCGCCCTTGGGGAATAATGCGCATGGCAAAATTGAGGTGGCCCAGGAGGGAGAGGAGTTGGCGTTTGGTGCAGCCTGGAGCTAAGAGGAAATAGAAGACCGATAAATCAGTTGGAAGAGAAGCCTGAAACAGATCCGTATCGAGAGTGATACCAAGGAATTCGAGGGAGGTGGAGGGGCCCGCCGTTTTCTCAGCGGACAATGGAACCCCGAGTTCGGAGAAAACGGAAGTCAGGGTGACAGGCCGGAAGCGGGTGGCGATGAGAGAGGGGTAACGATGAGGAATCATTCAAGAGATGGACGAGGAAGGAATGCCGTGGTTGTTGGAGAGGATCCAGCAGAGGGCCTCTGAAGGTGTCGAAAAGTTAGGGGCTACTCTTGCAGTGACTGACTGCAAGTAGTATGCACCTCGCCAGCGGACGCTGGAGTACACCAGCCCGGAAGCGGGTGGCGATGAGAGAGGGTGCCAGAAACCCTGGCCGGATCTAGCGGCTGTAGTTGGTGGAGGTGGGCTGAGGGGGGCAGTGGCATCCCGGTGCCAGTAACCCCGGCTGAAGTTAGCTGTTGTAGGTGCTGGAGGTGGATTAGGTGCTGGAGGTGGGCTGAGGGGGGCAGTGGCATCCCGGTGCCAGAAACCCCGGCCGGATCTAGCTGCAGTAGTTGGTGGAGGTGGGCTGGGGGGGGGCAGCGGCATCCCGGTGCCGGAAACCCCAGCCGGATCTAGCTGTTGTGGTTGGTGGAGGTGGGCTGAGGGGGGCGGTGGCATCCCGGTGCCAGAAACCCCAACCGGATCTAGCTGCTGTAGTTGGTGGAGGTGGGCTGGGGGGGGCAGTGGCATCCCGGTGCCAGAAACCCCAGCCGGATCTAGCTGCCGTAGTGGCATCCCGGTGCCATAAACCCCAGCCGGATCTAGCTGCTGTAGTGGCATCCCGGTGCCAGAAACCCCAGCCGGATCTAGCTGCTGTAGTTGGTGGAGGTGGGCTGGGGGGGGCAGTGGCATCCCGGTGCCGGAAACCCCAGCCGGATCTAGCTGCTGTAGTGGCATCCCGGTGCCATAAACCCCAGCCGGATCTAGCTGCTGTAGTGGCATCCCGGTGCCAGAAACCCCAGCCGGATCTAGCTGCTGTAGTGGCATCCCGGTGCCAGGGACCTTGTGGAGGGAGTGAGGAGATTGCTGGTGTGGGTGGAAATCCGACCTGCGAACGACGGCTATGGGCTGATCCGGATTGTCCGCGTCCTCTTCCCTCCGATGGCGGAGGTGGGCTGGAAAGGCTGGAAGATGGTGAGCTGCAGTGATGCCGGATGTTCAGAAGGGATGAACCGGGTGGAATGTGGACGACTGAAGAGGCAGAAGTTTCTGGGCGGCTGTCAGGCTCGGGAGAGCGGTGTTTCGGGCACGGCGGCGGCTGAGGAGTTTGCCTCCTCCGAAACATGTCGGGGTGTGCTAGCATCCCGGTGCTAGTAACACCGCTGAGTTAGCTGTTGTAGGTGTTGGGGGTGGGCTGGGGGGGGCTAGCAACCCGGTGCTAGTTACCCCAGCCCCGAAGTTAGCTGTTGTAGGTTTGTTTGCGCAGGTTTGGCCGGAACCGGAGAAGTGCGGGAAGCGAAAGCGCTGGGATGACGGGCGGCGGGACCAGCCGCGGACAGGGCGAACGAGCGGCTGCCCGCGGGGCCGGAACGAGTCGAGGAAGAAAACCGGGCCGAAATGCGGTGGGAGGGAAGCCAGGCACTAGCCGGAACTGGGGAAGGGTGGGAAGCGAAAGCGTTGGGATGACGGACGGCGGGATTAGCTGTGGACGGGGTGAAATGAGTAGTTGCCTGCGGGGCCGGAACGGGTTGAGGAAGGAAACTGGGTTGAAATGCGGTGGGAGGGATGCCGGGTACCGACATCACGATGCCGGTGGCCCCCAACCGAGGTAACCTGCTGGGACTGATGGAGCTGGGAAGCAGAGGATCCTGGCAACCCGGTGCCAAGAGCCCCTTCTAGCGCTGGCGGTTGAGGCTGCTGAATGAGCATAGCCAGGGTTTCTAGCATCCCGGTGCTAAAAACCCCGGCTGAGTTAGCTGTTGTAGGTGCCGGGGGTGGACTGGGGGGGGGGGGCCTAGAAACCCGGTGCTAGCAACCCCGGCCGAAGTTAGCTGTTGTACTTGCTGGAGGTGGGCAGTGTAACGATGGAATCGTTTATGTTTCCACACGGACGGCTTAAGGTGAAAGACCGCTCATGTGCAGTTGAGGTTCCTGCAATGAGGCAACGTTGTTCGGAGATTATGTTTAACGAGAATGTTAATAAAAGACCTTGTGAGTAAAGGTAATGCTCAACGTCCGGTTTGTACGATCGCTTCTCTTTTACTATTGCGGTCTATGGGAAAAGCTTTCGGGGCCCCATGGGATGATTTTTTTTTTTTTTTTTGCGCAGTACCGTGGCTGGCCACTGGAAAATCTTCTGAGTGCGAGACCTGGGGGTCGACGTCACGGCGCGCCGTCGGAGTTGGCGTGATGACGTCATCCGGAAGAGAGCAGGTGTCGGCGGGGCTGATGGCGTGGCAGGCTGGCATGAGATTGAGATGTTGAGAAGTTTTTTTTCTTTTTGTTCATGCGGTGAAAAGGGACTCCTCCACCAGGCGGTGGCCCTATGGAGGGTGGCGACAGTCCAGCCCGAAACACCTGCAAAAGGCGGGCCGTCGGGGGCCCCTGCCGGGGCGTGGCTAGACCGCCAGCGGATTGCGCAGCCGGGGATTGCCCGCGTCCCCGCCGATGACGGAGGCGGGCCGGGGGACGGGGAACGCACCTGCGAGCGGGCTGCCGCGATGCTGCCTGGATGTTGATGAGAGATGAACCGGACGGGATGGACCACTCGTTTCTGGGTGTGTGTCGCTGGAGCGGGGTTTAAGCGGTGGCTGAGAGAAAAGAAAAAGGGTTGGAGAACACGTGCGTTCCGGAGGAATAAACCGCCGCCGGAGCGGCAGCCGACGTGGGAGGTTGGCGGGCTCTTGGCGGGACACTGGGGCGGACGGGGCGGCTCGGTCTTGCTGCGCGGCACCCCCGGGGTGGGGGGGGGGCGGCGGATTGCGCAACCTGCGCTGTCGGGTCAATGGCGGGGAACACAGGAGAGGAGTCAAGAGTTTTCCTCCTCCGGATCCCGATCAGCTGGTGCATGTTGCTGGTGATCTCCTGCAAGCCGATCGTGGTCCGAAGGCGATAGCAACACGAGATCCATGATGCCTGAATGGGTGAGTAACTGTTTTCGAGATACGAGAGTGTGTAGTAGCGTTGACGTGCTGCCCGAGAGCCAGCGTGCATAGAACGAGAGCGAAGAGGAAGTGAAGGTTAGGCTGGTATTTGAAGGTTTGCCGGAAGAGGCGTGGTGCCGGAGGAGGCGTGGTTGAGGCGTGGTCCTGCTCCCGAAATTCGCTTGTTAAGCTCCAATTGATGCATGGAAACGCAGTCATTGTGTCTCAAAGCTGCAGGCCCCTGGCTGCTCCTGACTGGATGATATTTGAGCGGGGCTCATGGGAGGGACCCGCATTATCCCTGGGAGGAGCTCAGTGTTGGTGAACAACCTCACCCGCAGTGAGAACACACTAACTCATGCTTTCTGAAAACAATCAAAAATTGTCATTGACCAACTTGTTTTCCAAAGTGAAATTGACTGAAATGTTTATGTTTCACTGTGTGACCGACCAAAGCTCTGTCATCGTTACAGCTCAGGAGCTTGAGTCGGTCCTGCAATCGTCGGTTTCGCAAATGGAAATGTTAGAAAGTTGACAGATTAGTCCCTAACCTGGGATGTTGCTGTCACTTTGTGGAGACTGCTGTATTTGAGTTGTCTGTTTACATATACATATACATATATATATACATATATTAGAGCTGTCAAAGTTAACTTAACGTCCTCTTAACGCCGACAATTTTTTTAACATACGATTAACGCGCAGGATGAAAAAAAAAAAAACGCATTATCACATTTCTGGCGGTCGACGGCAGCTGTAGCTCGAGGAAAAGTATGGTGAACTACTGCGGGAACCTTTTTGGAAAAGCGAGGAAAGATGGAGAATGAAAAGGGACTTTTGAACGGCAAGTTCACTTTTAAAAAGATGCAGATGGTTCGCTGGACAAGACTAAAGTTATTTGCATGTTCTGTCCATTTGAAATGAATTACCATGGAAGTATGTCGAGTCTCAAATACACTTGCAGCCAAACACACGACTGATGTAGAGAGCACCCCCTCCCCACCCTGGTCAAAATCAGACAACGCTGGATAGGAGTTTAGGAGAAGGGGATATTTTTTGACCCTTTCATTTCCCTCCATATGAGGTTAGACATAATTACATGGAAAATTGAACTGACCAATGCACTTCTTGTACAATGTTTGTGATGCATATGGTTTATTGTTTAAAAAAACAAGGAATCTTAAGTTAGTCTTTACAAGTGTAAACTTTGGGACTACATTGTGTTTGTATTTATGAAGGAATGTTACATTCAGGTCAAAAGCTTTTTTGTGGAAAGTTGAATAAACATTGGCATAAAGCAGCATATTTGCCCTTTCTCATGTTGTTAACAGTATTAAAAACATTTAAAAAATACCTTAAGGTAATTTAGAACAGCAAAAGATGTGTGAATAAATGTGCTATTAATCACGATTAAAAAAAATTAATCTTTTGACAGCCCTAATATATATGTATATCCACTGCTGCTTATATATATATATATATATATATATATATATATATATATATATATATATATATATATATATATATATATATATATATATATATATATATATATATGTATGTATATGTGCGTGCGTGCGTGCGTGCATGCGCGTGGAGCCATCCCTCCGGGTGAACGGTGAATCATTCTTCCTGTTGTCAATGTGGATTTATAGTTACAATTACAATCTGTTAGAAATAAGAGGAGGACTCTCCCCGGGTCAGAGAGACGTTCAAATACCACCAATTACTGAAAACTCCTGCTAAAGTGGATCCACATGTTCATGAGAGGACACGGGGGACGGACCACCGTGGACACTTGTTCAGTCTTGGACGTCAATGTCACAAATGTCTTTCCTTCTTTAATTCCACTGCTGTGGTTCAACGCCGCCACCGCTTCCATCATGGTCATTTACCAAGGGAAGAGGGGTTCTGATACAAGTAAGGTTCATCATTTTGTTATTGTTTATTCATTTTTAAGCCTACAAATCTGATATGTTTCAAGCGTTTTACAGCAAAAACCACAAATGACATTTATTCATTTTTTATGTGTCAACAGTTATTGGCACCATGGCATCCATGTGGTTTTTACCAGCACATCAGTGACTGAAATCCTTCTAAGTAATTGTTGCAAACCTCACTTCCTGGATCGGTCCACCACACACGGCTCCAGTGTGCTGCTCCATTACAACAAATGTGAAGAACAAAATCACATTATTTCTTTCAATTTGATTTGATGTGAGCTTAAAATGTTCATAGTAGACAAATTCAACCTCCGATAAACACCCACATTTGCTGTGCTGTTATTTCTTGAACAGAAATGAAGCTAGTGCGACAGTTGGTATCTATTTTCTGCTCCTGTCGGCTGTAAGAGGGTACGCTGCTGATCATCAGTCTTCAAACCTTGAGAAAAGCAGATGTTTTGGCAGCGTTCTGGTCTGGAGTGATCCAGTGAGTGTTAACATAATGCCAAGAGGAAAGGACACAAGCAGAAATCTTATGGCACTTTTGCACTAGGACTTACTGAGCCCGACTCGGCTCGTCACGCCTCATCACGCCTCTACCCGTTTTGTCCCCGTGTGTTTTTCCACAGCCAGGGGAGAAGCGGGCAGGTTGTGGTGAAGCTGCTGTGACGTACTCGATTGTGCAGCCCCTTTGTTCATGTCGGCGCTGATGAGAAATCAGCTGGAGCCGCGAGCGGCTGAGAAAAAAACAGCCCGTCTACGTCCCTTTTTTAATTCTCTCCTCAGCACCAGGTTTATGAACATCTGCACCTCAGACTTGGATCACCAAACAGACGTTTGTGCTGTATAATAAAATCGCTGCGAGACGCGAGTCGCTCTCGCGCTGACTCCCGCTTCCTGATTCAAACGTCTGCCGGCCCCGCCCCCCGACCAATCAGAGGCGTGGAGGGTGGTGACGTCAGAAATAGTCCCTGCTCAGCCCACAAAGAACCTCGCCAGAATGGTTACAGAAATAGTATCTGCTTGGAGCGGCTCTACCCGTCTCAGCCCCTAGTGCAAAAGCGCAAGACGGGGCTGCACCGAGCCGACCCGGGCGGAGGCGGGACTAGTGCAAAAGCGCCATTAGAGAAGCAACAGTAGCTTCACATTATTCTAAAAGGGTTACAAAACCATTTCCACCTAAAAGCAGTTTAACACTAGATCTTCTATTTACTTCCTAACACTGTATTTGTTTGTATGCTCTCATGACTGGTGCCCTGGTCACAAACAGCAGTCCTGAACTTATTCAGCCCATTCTGGGGTTAAGTTGCTGTGCATCACTGTCAATATCTAAATGTATGAACTGTTGGTGGGGGAGGAGAAGGTCAGAGCCTGGATGTCTTACTGAAGTGATGCTAAATAACATATGGTTTTCAGGCAGAAATGGAAGTTATGCAGTGACATATATTTCTATACAAAGGGAAGCCTTATATTAGCTAATGTTGATATTTAGGCTATTGTTGTCCAGAAAACATGTGAAGTACACTTTAGGCCAGGGGTCGGCAACCCGCGGCTCTAGAGCCGCATGTGGCTCTTTAGCGCCGCCCTAGTGGAGCTTTTTCAAAAATGTTTGACCTTTTTTTTTCTCTTTTTTTCTTCTTTTTTTCTTTTTCTTCTTCTATTTTTCTTCTTTTTTTTCCTTTTTTTCTCTTTTTTTTCCTTTTTCCTTTTTCCTTTTTAATCTCGACATTTCGACTTTTTTCTCAAAATTGTGATTTTTTTCTCGACATTTCGACTTTTTTCTCGAGTTTGTACTTCAACATTAATCTCGTCATTTCGACTTTTTTCTCAAGATGTCGAATTTTTCCACGAAATTTTGACTATTTCCTCGACATTTCGACATTTTCTCAACTTTTCGACTTTTTTCTCAAATTTTCGACTTTTTTCTCGACATTTCAACTTTTTTCTTGACATTTCGACTTTTTTCTCAACATTTCTACTTTTTTCTTGTCATTTCGACTTTTTTCTCGTCATTTCGACTTTTTTCTCCACATTTGCATAATGAAAAAAAATCTCCCCCCAGTTATAACTAATATAGAAACATGTAGCATGTGTTGTCTCATTCTAAGGCTGATACAAGACTTTTCATTTTTTGTGGCTCCAGACATAGTTGTTTTTTGGGTTTTTGGTCCAATATGGCTCTAAAACATTTTGGGTTGCCGACCCCTGCTTTAGGTGGATCTGTGTTGTTTCCCCGTGGCGTAGAAGCATCCGGTTTCTTCAACCAAACAAGCTGGTCAAAATGTCAACAGCAGTGAACATGCTTCATTAAGAGTGCCGGTCTCTTTCTCTTTAATTAATCACCTTTAATCAGGTTTTACTGAAGCGTAAAAAACTGACAGAACACCGACACCTTCTCCAGAAAAGTCTGTGCACCGTGACGTCAAGTAGCTGTGGTTTTTACATATCAAGATTGCAGCCTGCTGCTGTCTGTGCTCTGGTAACGTGCTATGCTGCAGTCATGGAGGAGCACTGCACTGCTCCCGGCTGGGTTTTCCAGGAACTCAACCCGGTATCTGCACATCTTCCTACTCTCTCTGCTTTCCATCATTTTTTTGCCTACTGAATTTCACCACCGCCAACATTATCACCTAGATTTCCAGGACATTTTTATGGTGTTTCCTCCTCAAAGAGCTGAATAAAGCTTGAGACGAGCCAGATTAAAATATGCTGTGGCAGCCAGTCAAGTCCCAGACACCTACGTTTCCCAAATCCCTTTTCCCGGAACTCAAGGAGCTCCCACTCATAGTTCGACCTTGGAAAAAAATCTCTTGCGTCATGTTATGGATCAGTTAAGATCACAAAGTTATTGCCCATGGAAAATCTGAACAGCTTCACTTCACCTGATTCACAGACCTGATACCTGGAACAAATATCTCAATGACTTCTGGTTTCCTTAATGTCCAAATCTACAACTATGATTCCCAAAAGGTCAGTTGTTTGAGTCAAAAACTAAGAAATAACAGAACTGTGCTGCCACCTGCAGAAACAGCTACAGCTGTCAACAGGTCAGCTCAGTGATTGTGGAGAAGAGCAGCCTATCAGAAGTAGAGATGGACAGAGGCTCATCAATTTGAGAAAAAATAGATGTAATTATTTCAGAATTTAATGCTGATCCTATAAGAATTCAATTGTGAAGACTTTGAATATTTCCTTATCCACGGTACATAGTATCTTCATACGTTTCAAAGAATCCTGAGACATCTTCAGGTACATGGGACAAGAATGCAAATCAACATGGGATGCTCCTGGGCTCCAGGGGCCTCATTTAAAATGGAGTGCGTAGGAGTCATACTAAAAGTGAACGTACACCCAAAAGCCTAAAATGGCGTGCGCAAAAAAAAATCCGGATTAATAAAACCATGTGCACGCACACTTGCACGCAATGTTCGCTTTATAAATCACAGTCCAGCTGGAAGGTTGCGCAGCTGAATCCGCCTCATATCCCGCCCTCTACACGCCCACTTTTTACCTTAAAAGCGTAATGCAAAGTAGTATTTGCATATGAATGAGCCTGCTGAGCATGCGCAGCGGCTTACTGCGGCCTGTTTGGCGTCAGAATGAATGAGAGGGTGTCCAGCCACCGTGCCACTGAATTTCACTGAGATATGAGATCTAGATGTTGTGGATGAGGTGGAGGACAGGAAAACCACATTATTTGGTGGTGACAGTAAAAGTAGAAAGAGTATATAAATAGTATAAAATAATTAAAGCGAGTGAGTGGCAGCATGTCGTTGCTGCGCTAAACACTGTGAGTCCCCCGGTGCAACAGGGGGGACATGTCCCCCCCATCTCTTCAAAATGATGTTTTTGTCTCCCCCCCACTTTTTACCGTTTAAAAACTAACGGTGGGCTCAACCTGTATTTGCAAATCATCAAGACACCCTGTGCGAAGACGATGCGAGAACAGCCACCTCACAGCCTGCGTCGCCAGTTCCCCGTGTCATAAGTAAATTCTTACGGGAGGGTCCGGGTTGCCGTAGGGATACGCAGATCTTTCGGTTAGTTTTTTCTTTTTAGATCCCAGCCTTTGCGTAGAAGGTGGCTTGCGCATTTTTCAAGCTCTTTTTGTGTGCAAGCAAGCTTTATAGATGAGGCCCCAGGTCCTCAGATATGGAGGTAGATTTGTGTCTTAATTATTCAATAAAAAAAAAGATTTCTTCAATCAAAAAATATATTTTCAATTAAAAAATATATTTTCAATTAAAAAAAATGTCACTTCAATCAAAAAAAAAATTCAATCAAAGAAAAAAAGTGTTTGAATGCAAAAAAATATTTGAGACCCAAAAAATTGCGTTGGAACACTTTTTTTGGATTTAAAATTTCTTTTCGATTTGAAGTGATATTTTTTTTGATTGAAGTGAAAAATGTTTTGAAGTCTTTTTTTTTTTTGATTGAATAATTTTGACACAAACTTCCCGCAGTGGGCGGATGCTTCCCCATTGGTCAGACATGTTTGAGTGACAAGTGTGCATTTTCAATCACAAAAAAAAGGGTTCAAATGCAGTTTTTTGGGTCTTAAATATTTTTTTGCATTCAAACACTTTTTCTTTGATTGAAAAAGTTTTTTTTTATTGAAGTGATTTTTTTTTCATTGAAAATATATTTTTTGATTGAAGCAATCTTTTTTTTTGATTGAATAATTAAGACACAAATCTACTTCCATACTCAGACAGCACCGCACCAAAGTCAGGCATGACCCTGCCATGGACATAACGGTGTCAGAAACACTTCCCGGAATCTCCGTCTCAGAACAGGTTTCCAGGAAAGCTCCAGTTTAAGCTCCAGTTTGGGATGTTTGCATTGTTGTCCCTGTGACTTAGAAGTCATGCATGAAAGCTCTTTTCTTAGGAGTGCTATCAATCACTCATCATTAAAACTCTAACATGCACAGAGGAAGCCGTGTGAACATGAAGCAGGGGTGCTGCTGTCTTCTCTGGGCCAGAGCTCCCTCGCAGCAGACTGAGCAGAGTGGAACACTGTCCTGTTGTCAGCCCAATCCCATCCAAGTCTGAAATTCTTCTTGGAGACCTCTGCCAGGCTAAAGAGAAGAGAGGCTGTCAGAGGAATCTCGCTCAGTTTCAGAGTTTATTTCCAACGTCTGAAACTCTGCTGGTACTGAGGTGTATACGTGTCTGCAGAATCGGCAGCTGGCGCATCTGGAAAGGAAACATGAGTGCTCATCGATGAGGAGGTGAAACACTGATACATCTTCCTCAGTTTAAATAGCTGATATGTTTTCAGTGTTCTAATGCGTATGCAGCCCTCTCACAGCTGGAAGCTCCTGGGTTCAATTCCCGGCAGGGACACTGAGGGCGTGTTTACTTCCTCCATGACTTCAGCAACCACACCCTGGGTGGGTGGGGTAACCACCAGAGTTTGCATATCTTGAGCTCTACACTGCCCCCTCTGCCCTCTGGCGCAAAATGGGGTGGGTTGGATCTGGCTGGAATAAGGTGATCCTTCTACGTGCTATGTCCGGCCAGAAGCCCCACCCTGTTGGAGGTCGGGTGAAAAGAAGCGGCCTGCTCACTCCTCAAGTTAAAGGTATAGTCTCTGATGTTGGAGAGCTAGCAAGATTTGAAAGTGGCACCTCCTCTAAGCCCCGCCCCCTCCTCCCCCTCCCGTCAGAGCTCCGTCCAAAGCCACGCCCCCACAAACTTTGGGGAACGTGCATTTGCAGGAGTCGAGTTTTCCAGGACATTTTGGACAGCACATTTTCAACAAAACTACCCCATGTGACATTCACCTGTAAGCAAGGCCGGTTTTAGGGGGGGGCAGGGGTGGCCTGTGCCCACCCAAATGTGCGTCCTGCCCACCCAATCAAAGTTATGGGGATCCTTTATTTTTTTATAATTTAATTTTTTTATAAATGTAAAAAAATATCACAGAATATCTGTACCGTTTCTGATTGGGTGGGCACTGCGCATCATTTTTAGACACAACAATGAACGCATACCGCAAAAGTTGTGTCTCGGAGGAGGGACCCGACGTCCCAGCAAAATGAGCACAACACAGAAGTGTTCAGAACAGCAGACAGCACAGACTGAAGGCTGATTTATGGTTTTGCATTACACCAACGCAGAATGGTATGCGTCGACGCGTACCCTACACCGTAGCCGTGCCTTCAGAGCCTGCAGGGCACCGCAGCGCACCGCCACCGGCGCTCTCCACCCTCACCGGGATGGAGACACCACAGGGTCCGTGGGGATGGAGGCGGACCCCCATACTGGCCACGGACCCCGATACTCGGGGTCCGTGGCCAGTATGGGGGTCCGCCTCCATCCCCACGGACCCTGTGGTGTCACCCTGTGGTGTCGCCACGGACCCCGATACTCGGTATATACTGGGACCCCCAGTATTTTGTACCGCTGTTTGAACTGGCTCATGCTTGGACATTGCTTCAGCTCCGACCCAAACTGTTCCACAACGTCACTCCAAATATGGAAATGGTAAATGTTTTGAGTGTTGTGCGGATGTTTTAAATTGTTCTCCCCTCTCAAATTATAATCCCCATCTCTGTTAAAAAACTATTTTGAATATTTCCAGGAAGCATGTTGTTTTTAGCTTTGTATATAGTTTGTGCTGTTTGAAAGTGAACCAGATCAGTACATTTTAATAGTTTGGATTTTAAGAAGAGTGAATTTGTGTGATCCTTGTAACCGGCATTATAAATGATCCTTATGGCTCGTTTTTGCAGCATTGATAGTGATTGTAGTGTACATTTATAATTATAGCCCCAAACCTCCGCACAGTAATTTAAATATGGTAAAACCAGTGAACAATAGAGAATGTGGAGTGATTTGTGGTCTAGAATATGTTTTGCCTTATTGATTACTGAGATGCTTCTTGATAGTTTGTTTTGTTTTTTGAGTGAAATTTCCAGTTTATTTTATCATCTATTATTACACCAAGAAACTTATTTTCATGAACTCTTTCAATATCCACACCTTCTACTTGCACTTGCACTTGAGTATCCCTCTTACAATTACCAAATAGGTAAGGATAAGGATAAGGATAAGTTTAATGGTAATTTATTTCTGTCAAACCACCTCTTTAATTTGCACATTTCTGCAGTGATCATATCCAGTAGCCCCTTTAAATCCCCCCCAGAACAAAAAATATTTGTGTCATCGGCAAACAATACTAATTTTAATATTTTTGATACCTTTCAAATATCGTTGAGGTAAAGGATAAACAGTTTGGGACCCAGTACTGACCCCTGGGGGACACCACAAGCAATGTCCAAGCATGACGATGTATACTCTCCCAACTTCACAAATTGTTTCCTGTCTCGTAAATAACTTCTCACCCAGTGCAATACTACGCCCCTGATCCCATACCGGTCCAGTTTGTTGATTAATATGTTATGATTGCCTGTGTCAAAAGCTTTTTATGTCATAGACCTTTTTATGTCAAAAGGTCTATGAATACTCCAATTGCATACTGTTTGTGGTCTACTGCGTTTGTAATTTCCTCTATTGATTCAATTATTGCCAGTGATGTTGAGCTGTTTGATCTGAATCCGTACTGACTGTCAGAAAGTAATTTATGTTTATTATATATATATATATATATATATATATATATATATATATATATATATATATATATATATATAAATTAAAAACATTTAATTTGGTTTATTTGAACATTAAACTGTCACACCTTTTTTTGGAATTTTGTTTGTATGTGGCTAAAGTTAGACTGTTCTGTCAGCCTTCAGTGAAGCATTTGAGTCATGGAAACACATTTTGTTGAGACTGACACTGCCGAAGACACCTGGCTGATGTTGAAAGGCTGAAAGGCCGGTGTAATATGGTCCAGTTTCCTGGTGTAATATGGTCCAGTTTCCTGGTGTAATATGGTCCAGTTTCCTGGTGTAATATGGTCCAGTTTCCTGGTGTAATGTGGTCCAGTTTCCTGGTGTAATATGGTCCAGTTTCCTGGTGTAATATGGTCCAGTTTCCTGGTGTAATGTGGTCCAGTTTCCTGGTGTAATATGGTCCAGTTTCCTGGTGTAATATGGTCCAGTTTCCTGGTGTAATGTGGTCCAGTTTCCTGGTGTAATATGGTCCAGTTTCCTGGTATAATGTGGTCCAGTTTCCTGGTGTAATGTGGTCCAGTTTCCTGGTGTAATATGGTCCAGTTTCCTGGTGTAATGTGGTCCAGTTTCCTGGTGTAACGTGGTCCAGTTTCCTGGTGTAATGTGGTCCAGTTTCCTGGTGTAATGTGGTCCAGTTTCCTGGTGTAATATGGTCCAGTTTCCTGGTGTAATATGGTCCAGTTTCCTGGTGTAATGTGGTCCAGTTTCCTGGTGTAATATGGTCCAGTTTCCTGGTGTAATATGGTCCAGTTTCCTGGTGTAATGTGGTCCAGTTTCCTGGTGTAATATGGTCCAGTTTCCTGGTATAATGTGGTCCAGTTTCCTGGTGTAATGTGGTCCAGTTTCCTGGTGTAACGTGGTCCAGTTTCCTGGTGTAATGTGGTCCAGTTTCCTGGTGTAATGTGGTCCAGTTTCCTGGTGTAATATGGTCCAGTTTCCTGGTGTAATATGGTCCAGTTTCCTGGTGTAATGTGGTCCAGTTTCCTGGTGTAATATGGTCCAGTTTCCTGGTGTAATATGGTCCAGTTTCCTGGTGTAATGTGGTCCAGTTTCCTGGTGTAATATGGTCCAGTTTCCTGGTGTAATATGGTCCAGTTTCCTGGTGTAATATGGTCCAGTTTCCTGGTGTAATGTGGTCCAGTTTCCTGGTGTAATATGATCCAGTTTCCTGGTGTAATATGGTCCAGTTTCCTGGTGTACTATGGTCCAGTTTCCTGGTGTAATGTGGTCCAGTTTCCTGGTGTAATATGGTCCAGTTTCCTGGTGTACTATGGTCCAGTTTCCTGGTGTAATATGGTCCAGTTTCCTGGTGTAATGTGGTCCAGTTTCCTGGTGTAATATGGTCCAGTTTCCTGGTGTAATATGGTCCAGTTTCCTGGTGTAATATGGTCCAGTTTCCTGGTGTAATGTGGTCCAGTTTCCTGGTGTAATGTGGTCCAGTTTCCTGGTGTAATATGGTCCAGTTTCCTGGTGTAATATGGTCCAGTTTCCTGGTGTAATATGGTCCAGTTTCCTGGTGTTTGTAAGGACTCTGGCGGCAGCGTTCTGGATCAGCTGCAGCTGCCTGATAGAAAGTAAAGATGCCATGGCAATAATCCAACCTACTGAAAATGAATTAGTTTTTCCGTGTCTTGTTTAGACAGAAACCCCTTAATTCTAGCAATGTTTTTCAGGTGGTAATAGGTATATTTAGTGATAAACTTTAGATGGCTGTTGAAGTTCAGGTCTGAGTCAATAATTACACCAAGATTTCTGGCTTGATTTGTAGATGTCAATGACATGAAGCCAAGGTGAGCGCTGATCTTTTCCCTTTCATTTTTAGTGCCAAAAATGATCACCTCTGTCTTTTCTGCATTTAGCTGGAGAAAGTTCTGGCAGATCCACTCATTGATTTGGTGAATACAGTTACTCAATGAGAGTAAGGGACGGTAGTCATGTGATGAACTGAAATATAGAGCTGTGTGTCATCGGCATAAGTATGGTAGGAAATGTTGTGATATTCCATAATCTGAGCTAGGGGTAGCATATAGATGTTGAATAGAAGCGGCCCGAGAATGGACCCTTGAAGAACCCCACATGTGATCTTGGTTCTCTTAGACTCATGGTTTCCAATTGACACAAAAAAGGCCCTATCGTGCAAGTAAGATTTGAATCATTGAAGCACAGTGCCGGTAAGTCGCACCCACTTTTCCAGTCTGATGAGAAGAATGTTATGAGCAACTTTGTCAAATGCAGCACTGAGATCCAGTGATACCAGAACAGAGGATTTGCATGCGTCATTATTCAGATGAATATCATTTAAGACTTTGATGAGTACAGTCTCAGTGCTGTGGTGTGGCCGAAATCCAGACTGAAATGTGTTAAAAAGATTGTTTTGCATCATAAAAGCATGAATTTGCTGGAAAACAACCTTTTCAATGATTTTCCCCAAAAATGGCAGATTTGATATTGGCCTATAGTTACTAAGTGTTGTAGCATCCTGATTTGATTTTTTTAGAAGAGGTTTTATTATTGCAGTTTTCAAGGCCTGGGGAAACTGGCCTGTTGAAGAGAAGTATTTATTATCTGCAGTACATCCGGAGCTATGCAGTTTAAAACTGTTTTAAAAAAGTTTGAAGGCAGAATATCAAGACAGCATGTTGTGGGCTTTAATTTTGAAACCGTTTCCGTTAGGGTTGTATAATCTAAGAGGCTGAAGAGCCCCAGATTGACTAGAGGATGGGAAGACACAAGTGTTATCATTCCTGAGCTGGATGCTGCACATTGCTTGTCTTATCTGTAATATTTTGTTTGTGAAAAAGGCAGCAAAGTAATTGCCATTTCAGACAGCAGTTCAGGGGGGATTGAGGCTGTGGGGTTTGTCAGTCTGTCTAGAACAGAAAACAGTGTGCAGGCATTATTACTGTTTCTATTGATAATCTCAAAAATATGATTGCCTTGCATTCTTCAGTTTCTGGTTATAGTTGCGAAGACTCTCTTTATAAATGTTGTAATATACCTGGAGTTTGTTTTTTCGCCACCTGCTTTCTGCTTGTCTACATACCCTTCTCTGTGCTTTAACCAGTGTGTCGTTTCTCCAGGGTGACTTTTTCCTCCCTGACAGAACTTTGGCCTTAATTGGGGCGATAGAATCAATAACAGTCATAACATTGGAACTGAAACTGTTAACAAGGTCATCAACTAGAACTGAGGGAAGGGTTGGTGATGGTGTAAAACCCTGGATGAATAATGCACAGGTGTTATCAATCATATAATGCTTTCTGATTACATGTACCTTTGCTTCATCTTTCATATGATTGGCAAGGTTGGTCATTTTAAACAATACACAGTAGTGATCAGAAAGAGCAACATCATTCACCACAACCTCTGAGATATTAACACGTTTGGAAATAATTAGATCTAATATGTGTTCTTTGTTATGCGTTGGATCTGTGACATGCTGGGAAAGCCCAAACTTATCCAGAGTATTTAAAAGTTCCTTAGCACACCCATCTTTAGGATTGTCAACATAAATTTTAAAATCACCCCCTAAAATAACACAATCAAAATCCATGCACACAATTGACAGTAGTTTGGCAAACTCATCAACAAACCTTGCATCATATTTGGGGGGTCTGTAGATGGTCACTAAGATTGCTTGACAGGGGCTTTTAACTGAATGGAAACATATTCAAAGGAGTCAAATTGACCATAAGACATTTTCTTGCATTACCCGGCACATATCAGACATCACTGATAAGTAGGGAAGGGAATTGATAAGATTTTTTCGATTCCGATTCCATTTTCGATTCTGCTTAACGATTCGATTCTTTATCGATTCTCATTTGGAAAAAAGGAGAAGAAACAATTTTAGTATCAACTTTGTTTTAATAAAACAAAGTTGATACTAAAATTGTTTCTTTGTTTCAATTTCTTTGTTTCTCTGATCTTTTTTGTTCAAAGATATAAAACTTTTATATCTTTGAACAAAAAAATATAAGTGAGGTCTTAAGATGCCCCCAGCCTTGGGCTCCTCGATGGTGCCAGGGGGTCCCCACAAAACGATTTGTAATATAAAGGAAAATATGTATTTAATATAAAATAATAATAATAAAATAAATATTCTTCTGTAGAAATTAACTAAAAACAACAAATTAATTTGTAGCAATTACACAAGTATGTCCAGTAACATGTTCAACACCATAAACTTAGTCACTGCTGGTGACATTCATCTATTCTGGCCTGATACTCTTCCCTGCCTTGATGAAAGGAGAATCTAGCGCTAGATGTTCTTTAACTTCTCCATAGATGAGCTGACCAGCTGCAGCTGTGTCAGGAGCTCTGCTGTCCGCCGGAGCGCCCGGCACGTCCGCGTGGCCAAGAGCGCAGCTCTTCCAAAGCATGAATTATGGTTCCACGTTAAATCGACGCAGAGCCCTCGGCGTAGGGTACGCGGCGATGCACGCCGTACGGTGCGTGTTGCCACGTACCCTACGCCGTAGGCTCTGCGTTGGTGTAACGCGGAACCATAAATCAGCCTTACCACACGCCGGATTCGCGCTCCCAGCGCATCAGCCGGCCGAGACCTAACAGTTTCCCCCCTTTGTTAAAATGTCCACATTGCAAGAATTGTTACTCTGTTGTCATCCTTTTTGGTAAAATGTAACCAAACTTTCGAGCGTTTATGCCGCTTTGTCCCCGTGTTTTCCTGCTTGGTGACGTCATTCGCGCCGACTGGAATCGATAAGGGAATCGTTTGCGAAAAAGGCAAACGATTCCAAGGAATTGAAACACTGGGAACCGGTTCTCAACAAGACCCGGTTCTCGATTCCCATCCCTACTGATAAGGTGGTTTAGAGGAGGTGGGGGCGGTGACTTTTGATTGGCCGCTGTTTCTGAGGTGGTGGTTTGGGAGGGGTTGGGTGATGTGTAAATCCAGGGTTAAATAAAGGAATTTGGCATGGTGTTAGCTAGATTCCCATATTTACAAGGCTCTTCATACTGTCAGTGAATTCCAGAAGTGGGGAGTCCTGACTACCTGGAGAGAGAGGAAAGCTGTGTGGGCTCTGGGGAGGTGAGGGTTGAGTCTCTCCTGCTTGGTGAGACTCCCCTTGTTGGGCTGTTGGGGCTGATGGAGACTCCACCTGTTTGGGTGAGGATGAGGATGATGACCCTGCAGTTTCTCTCTGACTCTGCTATCCTCCATGGTCAGTCCTTGTCTCAGTGTCCTCACCAGAGCGCCATCTTATCAGAAGATGAGCCTTCTCTCAGGGATTTCGAGAGAGTGGAGTAAATCTGTTCTCCAGTAGAATCCCTGTGTCTTGGGGTGATTTGCTCTTAGCTTTTGTTGTATCCTTCTTTCTCTTACTGGGTACTGGGGTTGAAGAGTCATTCCTGTGCGATGGTAGTGCAGGCTACTCGGTGTCGTCCAAAGTCAGCGGGTGCCGGGTTCTACCTGATAATCTGAGGGAGGCGATAGTAGTGCTTTGGCTTTGTACCAAGAGAGTTTCAGGGAGGACTTGTTGATGTATTCCCATTTATAACGGGCTCCTGTTGCATCTTGGTGGTGTTAGCCTGCTCCCTTTCACTGTTTTGGGAAGTCGGCAGAGTAGATTAATTCCCATATTGTACATTTATCTCTCCATTCACTTCGAGCCTGTGAATTTTTGTTTCCAGTACTGCTATCTTCTGGAGCAGTTTGTGGTAATCATCCATGGAAAAGGAAATGGGAGGCATCTTGCTGCTAATTAGCTTCTGCTAGCTGCTGCTAGTTGAACTCCTCAATCCCCGCCACGATAGCGCAGGCTTGTGCTGCTGAAAAGCTACAATCACAGAGTAGTAAAACAGTTTAAAATAATAGTGGTAGTCTTCAGTAACTATCATAAATTAAGCTCCCGGTGGTAAGGTATCCAGGTCCTGCTTTCCAGAAATTGTTTTGCAGAAAAGAACGGATTGCAGTGGAGAGAAGAAAAGCAAAGTGTGGAGCAAGAGAGCGAAGCTTCTGCACTCAGCCAGAGACGAATAAAACAGCTGGAGATGCTGCAACGAGTCCAGCTGTCACACATGCAACAGCTGGAGACGCTGCAACGAGTCCAGCTGTCACACATGCAACAGCTGGAGACGCTGCAACTAGTCCAGCTGTCACACATGCAACAGCTGGAGACGCTGCAACTAGTCCAGCTGTCACACATGCAACAGCTGGAGACGCTGCAACTAGTCCAGCTGCAACAAGTCCAGCTGTCACACATGCAACAGCTGGATACACTGCAACTAGTCCAGCTGTCACACATGCAAGAGCTGGAGACGCTGCAACGAGTCCAGCTGTCACACATGCAACAGCTGGAGACGCTGCAACTAGTCCAGCTGTCACACATGCAACAGCTGGAGACGCTGCAACTAGTCCAGCTGCAACAAGTCCAGCTGTCACACATGCAACAGCTGGATACACTGCAACTAGTCCAGCTGTCACACATGCAACAGTTGGAGACGCTGCAACTAGTCCTGCTGTCACACATGCAACAGTTGAAGACGCTGCAACTAGTCCTGCTGTCACACATGCAACAGCTGGAGACGCTGCAACTAGTCCAGCTGCAACAAGTCCAGCTGTCACACATGCAACAGCTGGATACACTGCAACTAGTCCAGCTGTCACACATGCAACAGTTGGAGACGCTGCAACTAGTCCTGCTGTCACACATGCAACAGCTGGAGACGCTGCAACTAGTCCTGCTGTCACACATGCAACAGCTGGAGACGCTGCAACTAGTCCTGCTGTCACACATGCAACAGCTGGAGAAGCTGCAACGAGTGCAGCTGTCACACATGCAACAGCTGGAGACGCTGCAACGAGTCCAGCTGTCACACATGCAACAGCTGGAGACGCTACAACTAGTCCAGCTGTCACACATGCAACAGCTGGAGATGCTGCAACTAGTCCAGCTGTCACACATGCAGCAGCTGGAGACGCTGCAACTAGTCCAGCTGTCACACATGCAACAGTTGGAGATGCTGCAACTAGTCCAGCTGTCACACATGCAACAGTTGGAGACGCTGCAACTAGTCCAGCTGTCACACATGCAACAGTTGGAGACGCTGCAACAAAACCAGCTGTCACACATGCAACAGCTGGAGACGCTGCAACTAGTCCAGCTGTCACACATGCAACAGCTGGAGACGCTGCAACAAGTCTAGCTGTCACACATGTAACAGCTGGAGACGCTGCAACTAGTCCGGCTGTCACACATGCAACAGCTGGAGACGCTGCAACTAGTCCGGCTGTCACACATGCAACAGCTGGAGACGCTGCAACTAGTCCGGCTGTCACACATGCAACAGCTGGAGACGCTGCAACTAGTCCAGCTGTCACACATGCAACAGCTGGAGACGCTGCAACTAGTCAGGCCATCACACACGTTCCATGGAGTCCAGCCATCACACACGCTGCAGCTGGAGATGCTGCATCAAGTCCAGCCATCACACACGTTGTAGCTTGCAGCTGTAAAAGAAAGAGAGAAAGAAAGAAAACAGAGAAGTACCCTGAACTATTTCCTCCAACACAGTTTAATACGCCATGTGGTCTCAGTCCTCACCCCAGGTGGTTTGTGTGGTTTTGTCAGTCATCTTTAATTAGCAGATGGCTCCACCCTTCATGTTATTTTCAACAAATAAGTATTGCCGACATCTGCATCAAACAGACCAAACAGACCACAGACTCTCGTGCTCTGTTTGGACGGACACACTTTTTCCTTCCAAGTCAACATCCTGGAGGACGATGCACCTGGAACATGTGGAAAGATGTTTTTTGTCTCTACATCACAATATTTGCAAGTCAACTAAAAGGCACAACGTGGGCTTGTGATCTTTTCATAAACAGTGTTTGTGAAAAGATGAGTCTTTGCGCCTCAAAGAGAAAGTAATTGAAATGCTTAGAAACAATGGTCCTTGAAGGCAGATGGGAATGGATTTGCATACCTCTCCTAAACTTCAAAGTAAAGGACAAGTTTACAAGTGTAAATCCGGCATGAACTGTCATTCATCAGTTGCTAACAGAAACACACAGACAAGAATTACTGCGGAACCAGACCAAGACCCGGGCTCTGTGGTGGTACAGACTCGTATCATCTCCTATTACCTCCTTTACATGTGTGTATTTCTGTACGAACAAAGCTGGACATGGTCCAAAAAGCAAGATTTCCACAACCTCCATGGTCACAGCAGCACATCAAAACGGGTCTGAAGATGGTCCAGGGACATCTGGAGCAGGGGGAGGTTCTGGTTCTGTCCTGTAGGTCTGATAAGACCGGACCGGAGCTGTTTGGTCACACGGATGCTGCTGTAGTTTGATGGCGGGAAGGAGAGAGAAGAAACCCGGTTCCTTCAGTGAAGCATGGTGGGTTTCTGCCTCGGGTTCAGGGAACCTTGTTTGAATAAAAACAGATAAATATGAATTCAATTCAATTTTATTTATATAGCGTCAAATACAACAGAAGTTGTCTCTAGGATCTTTCCAGAGACCCAGAACATAAACCCCCAAGCAATTATTACATAAACAATGGCAGGTAAAAACTCCCCTAGTGGGAGAAAAGCCTTAAGCCAAACAGTGGCAAGAAAAACTCCCCTTTAGGAGGAAGAAACCTGGACCAGGACCTGGATCATAAGGGGGGAGAAACCTGGACCAGGACCTGGATCATAAGGGGGTAGATACCTGGACCAGGACCTGGATCATAAGGGGGTAGAAACCTGGACCAGGACCAGGCTCTGCCGAGGGCCAGACTGGGGGGTCGGGGACGTCAACAGCACAGCAGGCAGGTGGAAGCAGCAGCGGGATGACCGGGGGTGGGAACCGCAGGCCAGCATGCAGCTCCCGAAACTCCGGCCCAAATATAGAAGTAAATAACAGAGAATGATCTTCTCTTTACGTTCTAATGATTATTCTGATGAGTATTGACATAAAAATCATTATTTTAACATCACAATGAAAGTGAACAAAAGCAATATTTTAAAGAAACCTGCAACTGGTTGAGGTTCAGGTCACCAGTGGTTCTGAGGGCCCAGATCTGGGTCCTGTTTTGATTCTTTTTGTTAAATAAATTAGAAATTCAGCCTCTGAGCCATTTCTTTATCTTCCCATTCTCTAACCTCATTATCTATGCAGGATTCTGAGTGGGCGGGGCTATGATAATGAGGCTCTGTGCTGATTGGCTGCCTGATGCGATGACGTGATACCCCGCTACAAAAAAACTGCGGAAACTCCGGCCGGCGGAGTTGTTGTTGTTTTTCCAGCCAGAGTTAGTTGTGGGCGTTGTTTCACGCAGAATCTGAACGGCTTGTAGATCCACATGACACTGGATGGCTCATCCGGGCGGCTGTACAGACACTGCAGAATCTGGTTGCTTTCCTCCTTCACTGAGTTGGCGGGCTGAGGGGAGACCACTTTATACATGTTAACGCAAGAAAAAACCTGTTTTTATTAATAGGTCTCCTTTAATTTAGTTTAATGGATATTTGTTCTTACTATTGTGGAACCAAATGAACCATAAACATTTAGCTTTGGTCAGTGAACAAGTGAACAATTTAACGATTTCTTTATTATAAAGAGGGTGATAATTTTCACTTTAATTGTTGCTGGGTTTTTTTGTTATCTTCCATATTTTTGTTTAGTCAAAGACCATAGCACAGAAATACATTCCTCTTGTTTGGCTTCACTGAGTTTGTTTTTGAACAAACATGTTTCAAAGGATAACTCAAATAACTCGTGGCCTTCTCATTGAGAACCAACACATGCTCCGTCAAATAAGGCAAGTGCTCATTAGATTGGTTTGGTGTCGCCCTCCTCCTCCCCACCCCCGTTGAGCCAAATCACTAATTACTTTGAAGGAAAGACAAATTACAGCAGAGAGCCTGTGGTTTTACTGCAGGAACGGTGGAGTTGGTGAAGCCACATGCAGGGAACCCAGATCTTTCATGAGGAAAGGAAAAAAACCCAGTGAGGCAGAGTGAGAGAGGAATATGGGTGCCCAGTGACCTCCAGAGGGTAATGTACAGAGCTAAACTGGAGCAGAGAAGCATTCATCTGCAGTCCCTGAGCAACTTATCTACTTTGCAGAGTAGTATTTAATTTTTCGAAGCCTATGCTGTAATTTTGTGAAAATTCTGGCAGAACAATTTGTTTTTATTGATGGGTTGATGCCCATTTTTGGAAAACACATCTTACCTCAGGAAGGCATCCAACTTAATCAAAGACGTTGGGATGATATGTGATACATCTACATAAATAGGAATGTAACGCTTCTGTGAAACTGTAAATCTGCATCTGTCTCACCAGAGGCGGTCCTGGCTACTTTTGCGCCCTGAGCGAGCTGTCCATCAAATGGCCACCGCCGGCTTTCCCATTCATTGTGTATGTTCTACCGCCACACAAGAGCGGACCGCTCTGCCACCGAGCTCAGAGGGCGCATGCCGCGGCGTTGCGTCTGTGCCCTTCCCGGCGGTGGGCGCGGCGCAATCTGCTGCTTTCTATGTGAAAGCAGCAGAGCAAATTTTTGATTTTTATTTTTTGAGATCGCTCGTGCGCCCCCACGTGGATTGCGCCCTGGGCAGTCGCCCATATTGCCCATAGCTAAAACCGGCCCTGTGTCTCACCTGTTTCTGTTGTTCACGGTCAAGTTTTCCCGTGTTAACACACCTGCAATCTGAACTATCTAACACAATCTGGTGTCAATATTTAAGTAACAAACCTGCAAAAGAGAATAAAATAAAAACACCTCCATCCAGCTATGGTACGTCTTTACCCTCAATGATGGGAAGTTATTTGAGATGACAATTTTCATCTTCCCGTAAAGCAGCAGTCAGATTTGAAATAAGCCACGGCTGCACAGTTTAATTAGGCCGACCACGGTGGTGAGTGAGCTCATTGAACGGACGTTTATTTTTGGAGACATGATGGAAGTGCTGCTTCAGCACTGGCTCTGGCCCGCTGGGGTTTGAAACCACGTTTTTCAGCTGTGCCCGCTGGCTGCAGACGACATGCTTAAAGCACAGTAAGTGGACTGATTTAAAGGGGATGGTTTGGCCTGCTCTGACCCTGAACCTCGACGCGGCACAGATAAAACGCTCCATACCCAGCTATGCACATGTGGTTTGTTGATATTCAACATCTGAAGGCCTGGAAGGACTGAGGTCGTATACATGGGATATAACTGTGAGACTGTTTATTATTTAATTGGTCCTGATGAAACCCTTTGCTTTTTGTAATTAAGGAAGTCTGACCCTATAATTTGGGATGACTCAGTATTGCTTTGAGGGGCTAGGTTTTGTTTCAAACCAATAATAACAACCTTTGTTATCTAATCATTAGTGAATTAAATGTCCTCGCAAAGGATTTTCTCCTTTAAATTGTGAAAATAATAAAGAAAAAAAGACTTCTGAGGGGCTTAGCTGACAACCTCTGAAACTATTCATAGCCATGGACCGGCTGGCTCAGGAGGCAGAACCGTCCACTGAGCTGAAAGTCGGTTGTTTGATTCCTGTTGAAGTGTCCATGAGCAAGATACTGAGATCTGCAGCGCCCTGAGTAGGGAGATGACTCTATTACCTTAACCTGGCACAAAGGAAGGCAGTGGATGGGTGGATGGAAGGCACACACATATAACTAGCAAACCTGTATTTTTAAAGATTTTTTGGCACTAGTGGTGGTGAAGTGTATAGAAAAGGGGGAAGACACGCAGGAAAGAGCGACAGGCTGGGATTCCAACCTGCGCTGCCTTCACGAGGCCAGTAGCTCTGTAAATGGCACCTGCTCAGCCCACTGAGCTATCCAGGGCCCCAACTGCAAACCTGTAACCTGTAACAAAACAATGTGATCTTAACCCCCTGATGCCTGACGTAACATGTTTGTATACCTTTCTGAGACCTCACCACTTGCCTCGCCACTTGAAGTTTCTCTCACTCTCATTATTTTACTTGATATGGAACACAAGCCACAGACCCGGCAGCACATTTATCATCTCCTCCAGGTTCTACATCTTTAGTGTTGTGGTTTTCTTCGTTTAGATCAGGGGTATTCAACTAAAACTTTAAGAGGTCCAGTTAGAGAAGATTTCCTCAAGCAGGAAATTTTTGCTTTACGGAATCAAACACAAAGTCCTTAACGTTTTGTGGCAGTTCTTGTTTCCCCTTGAACCATCCCAGTTTGTGGTTTTGCTCCAGGCTTGGTAGTTTTGCTCTGAGATGACCTTCCTGAAGACCAGACATCCATAACGGTCCACTTGACCATAGCTCTGCTGGTGGATCTTAGCATGATCTTCTGGTCCAACAGCACGCAAGCTTACATCAGTGTGAGACATTGTGAGGCTGTCGTCGGTGAAGGACAGGGCTGGTGGGATAGCCTCCCCCAGGTCTCCGAACCCAGCTCTCATCTCTTCCATAATAGTTTTGTGTAGTCCCCTTCTCTGGCTCTCAAAGTGGACGTCCCCTCTGAATTTTTGGTTCTCCTGTCTGAGGTTTACATTTTCCTCGGGGCCGGGCGAATGGGCGAGACAGTTCGGGGGGGCGGTCTCGGGACGTAGCAGGCGGGTCAGAGGGTCGGTCTCGGGACTGAGTAGACGGGGCACACAGAACCCAAGGGGCCGGCTTTGGGGCACACAGAACCCGAGGAGCTGGCTTCGGGGGACAGAGAACCCGAGGAGCCGGCTTCGGGGGACACCGGGTCCTCGGCACTGGCTGAGGGGGACACCGGGTCCTCGGCACCGGCTGAGAGGGGTCCGGGACCATCACAGGAGCAAGAACTGATGCATCCGGGACCACCGCCGGAACAGGAGACGATGCATCCAGGACCACCGCCGGAGCAGGAACAGACTGGGGCTGGCGCCGACGTCGTCTCCCCTGGGGTTGAACACACCTGGGCCCCCCTCGAGCCAGGCGTCCCCCTGAAAGGGGGACTCCTCCTCCTCGACACGGCGCATGTTCTTCTCCGACTCCTGGCAAAAGAACTCAAGCAGAGTAATGTACTCTCCCGCTGGGTCCATTCTGGCTGGTCTGTTCTGTCAGGAATGGTTAGATGAGGACCCAAACGCAGGAGAGCAGGAGGCAGGAGTTCCAAAAAACGTAGGTTTATTTGCAAAAACAAAACCCAAAACGCTGCTGAGCAGGATCAAAAACCAAACAGGAACATAAACAAGAAAACTAGGTAGAACTGACGAGGAGAACATGGAGGGAGCAAACAGTACGGACCAGTGAGGAGCAGGGGAAAGACAAGACTAGGTATACACAAAGGATAACGAGACACAGGTGCAGACAAACAGGGCAGATGGAAACAGGAGGGTCAAGACAGGAGTGAAACTCAGGGATATTGGCATACAAAACAAAACAGGGAAATGTCAAATCCTACTATTCTATTGAACTATTCAACAAGAAATTGTTTTTTTTTTTTACTTCAATATATAGCTTAATTAACACTTTAAATAAACAATTTAAATTTAAATGTAACATTAAATATACAATTTTGACATATACAATACCTACGTCAAGCTTCGGCATCAATATCAAACCCTGTCTATTGTACCATTTTGGGATTTGGACCTGGTACAATATCTCTAAGCCAAAAAGCCCCAGAAGAAGAATATTAACTGTGAGGTGACTGCAATGGAGAAGATCCAGAGGTTCCCAAACCACTGAGTCATGGATTTGCTGCATCTGGGATGTCTTGGGTCCTGTGTCCTGATTAGTCCCGTTATAAAGACAAATCAATAATAACCTTGAAAAATATCAAATAACAACAACATTAAATGCACCATATTGTGTCAAAATGGCACCGAACACAGCATAATGAACATATCCGCACATTTCCTCCCTGGAGCTGTGAGGGTAAACTGGGACAAATTGGAAAAAGATTAGCTGGGATTTCTAGCAAAACTGGGGTTGGACCATCCTTCCCTTGGCTGCTGTTGTAGAGCTGGGATCATGTAGGTGCCAGGAATCAAGCTGAAAGGTTCTCTGTTATTTATTGTTATTGTTAAATTGTTCATGTTTATTTTTGCAAGGAAAATGTATGCTGTATGTGTTATCTAATGTCCTTCAAAGTCAGATGTTTACATACACTTGATTAGTGGAATTTTCCTCAAACTGTTCAACATCTTTCCATCATCAAACTTGATTTTACTTTTTGTAAAATATGCACATATTATACTTTATCTATAAAGTGCACCAAACTACGTTGGCCGAGACCCGCCATTGCTGAAAATAAAAGTAACGCTGCAAACAGAAACAAACACCGCTGCAAATAAAATAAACGCTTAGCAAATAAAATAAACGCTGCAAACAAAAAGAAACGCTGCTGCAAATAAAAGAAACACTGCAAATATAAATAAACCCTGCTGCAAATAAAATAAAAAAACGACGCAAATAAAAAAGCCACAACGGAAGTGAATTACCGGGGACTATTTTTGCAGATGCACTGGTGTTGCACATTAAAAATTACACGTAGCGACGTTGAACACTAACCTTTTCACTTATTTTCTCGTTCGTTGTTCTTCTTATTTCTCGCTCTTCTTATTTCTTCCTTTTCACCTACGTCCTCTTCGTCTTCTTCTTCTCCTCTCACGTAAAAAACACCGGTGCATCAGCAAAAATAGTCCCCGGTAATTCACTTCCGTTGTGGCTTTTTTATTTATTTACAGTTCAGTCTTAGTCTTATCAGACCATAGGACACATTTTCAAAAACAAAGACAGTTAGGAGTCTCTATGTGCATCTCCATCCGTAAACTGTAATCTGGCTGTTTTTATGATAGTTCTGGAGCAGTAGTTTTCCCTGGGTGTGTGGTCTTTCAGTTCATGGGGGTACAGAAAGTGGTACCGTAAATAATGATTCTCTTTTGCTGTTTTAATCCTGATTTAATCTTTACAAGGTCCTTAGCTGTTGTTTTGAGGTTCATTTGTACATTTCACACCCAAAGCTTGTTTATCTCTGGGACAAAGAAGTCCTTTCCTTGCTAAGTGGTGTGATGGCCGTGTGCCCCCAAGCTGTTTATGCTTATTATTGTTTATACTTGTCACTATATTATTTGAACAAATGAACCTGGACCTTTCAGAAGTCTTGACATTATAACAGGATCAAAATTGACTTTTGAAGGTCCACCACTCAATTAACGGACGTTGGTGTCTAATGCCAAGACATCATCGTGTGGAATTCCCCAAGCTGTTGGAGACCGCAGTCAACTTAGAGTATATATATATAATACAAAAATTCTAACTGAACTGACAGAGAAACAAACTTCTGCCCGACATGTAGAGAAAAACATTTTGGAGACTCAACCGTATGTCAACTTCTGCTTGCAACTGTAACTCGGTCTGTCTGCGAGTTCACTGCTCTAGTGTCAACCTGAAAGTCACATATGTGGAGTGAGAGTGCCGAGGAGTCCTGGGAATGTGAGCGCAGCAGAGAAGTTGAAATGAAGCCAGAAAGTGTTAAGCAGACGAGTAGCCGCACCCTTCACCAGCGCCTGGTGCACCAGCTGCCTGCTGACAGTGCCAGGGGAGCTAGAAGCACAGATCCATGACCATGGGAGATAAATGACGCCAGGCCTCGTCTCCTCTGACTCACTTAATACACTGCTGAAGTCCTGAGTTGTCCGTCAGAGATGACACGGATACGTCCAGAAACGCATTCTAATAATTCCTTCCCCTTATCTGGACTCACTTTAAATCCTGGATGGTGAAAGATCTGAAATTCAGCTTGTTCCACCTCATTTATAAGTTCTCATTCAACCTGGCTCAATACTATAAATCACACAGTAATTCGCTAACGTTAGTACTCCCTTGACACCCTCATCAGTACCTTCTGTGCAAGTACCCTTACTGGCCACTTTATCAGGTATACCTGTCCAACTGCTCGGTAACGCAAACTTCTAATAAGCAAATCACTTGGCAGCAACTCAATGCATTTAGGCATGTAAATATGAGCAAGACAATCTGCTGCAGTTCAAACCAGCATCAGAACGGGGAAGAAAGGTGATTTAAGTGACTTTGAACGTGGCATGGTTGTTGGTGCCAGACGGGCTGGTCTGAATATTTCAGAAACTGCTAATCTACTAGGATTTTCACCCACAACCATCTCTAGGGTTTACAGAGAATGGTCCGAACAAGAGAAAATATCCAGTGAGCAGTTCTGTTGACGCAAATGCCATTTTGATGCCAGAGGTCAGAGGAGAATGGCTGGACTGGTTGGAGCTGATAGAAAGGCAACAGTAACTCAAATGACCACTCGTTACAACCGAGGTCTGCAGAAGAGCATCTCTGAACGCACAACACATGGAACCTTGAGGCGAATGAGCTACAGCAGCAGAACCACACCGGGTCACTCCTGTCAGCTCAGAACAGGAAACTGAGGCTACAATTCACACAGGCTCACCAAAACTGGACAACAGAAGAGGGAAAACATTGCCTGGTCTGACGAGTCTCCATTTCTGCTGAGACATTTGGATGGTGGGGTCAGAATTTAGCATCAACAACATGAAAGCATGGATCCATCCTGCCTTGTATCAACGGTTCAGGCTGCTGCTGGTGGTGGTATCATGTTGTCGGGGATACACCTGGCACACTTTGGTCCCAACTGAGCATCGTGTCAATGCCATAGCATAGTTTTGTTGCTCACCATGTCCATCCCTTCATGACCACAGTGGACCATCTCCTGACGGCTACTTCCAGCAGGATAACATGTCATAAAGATTCATCTCAGACTGGTTTCTTGAACATGACAATGAGTTCAATGTCCTCAAATGTTCTCCACAGTCAGATCTCAGTCCAGTAGAGAACCTTTGGGATGTGATGGTACAGGAGATTAGCATCATGGATGTGCAGCCGGCAAAGCTGCAACATCATGTAAATATGGACCAAACTCTCTGAGGAATGTTTCCACAACCTTGTTGAATGTAGCCCACGAAGGATTAAGGCAATTCTGAGGGCAAAATGGGATCCAACCCGTTACTAAATTGACCAGTGACTGTATAAGGCAAATACAACCTTGGATGAACAAAATCATCTGGGCAGTTAAAAGTGCTTCAGTTCATTAAGGTTTTGGGGCCTCAGTTTTTTCACAGCTTTCATTTATTCATACCAACTCATTGACTTGACTTGTACAATGTCATTTCACCGGCTTGCAGTCATCCTGGTGTGAATTTGTTGGTGTGCTTTGAATCAAGGTCCCTGTGCTTCTAGACTGATATAGCAACATTGATTTTACTAAGACTATTGCTTATTTATTTCCCTATTGTACAAACAATTGCAACTGATGACCCAGAGCTGCAAATGGACAAATATCAGTAGCAGGCGGACACAAGCGGAGAGAAACTAAAGTAGGATTTAATCAAGAAGTCACTGTGTGTAAAGACGCACGCAGAGACGCGGAGACGCAGGTAAGCAGGCGAAGGCTGAAGATCATAAGAAATGTGGACCAAGCAACACTACACGCTGAGCTGGGGATTGTGCAGGCAATAGGAAGGCAGGAACAGGTGGTACACACGAGGGTGATGAGAGCGCAGGGGCAGTCCATGATATGGAGAACTGAGGAATGCTGGGAGTTGTAGTGTCAGGACCAGTGATCAGAAGGCTGGCAATGCTGACCGTGGTAGTGTGGGAGGAGCGGGCATGTATAACTGACCCCCCTATCAATTCCATCACCATAAACTATATAGGAAGCAGCCTCTTTCTTATTTGCCCAAAAAAAGGAAAGTTGCCACACGTGGCTCGTGCATCTTTCCGTCATTCAGCAATTATTTCACTTCTACTGCTGACAAAGGAACCCTACTGATTACATCAACATTTTTCTTTGCCACACTCGAGCAGCTCCTTGTTTGAACAGGAAAACGCTTCAGCAGAGGGGTCTGTGAAGGACCTCGACCAGTCTAAGAGCCCAGATATACTTGCAATTCAGACCGCGTACGCATGGCCGCCACGCATATTATGCGTTCATTTGACGCATCGACGTACACGTTCTCCAAAAGACACTGAAGGCGTACGTGACCTGCAGTTCTCGCTGTGGCCACGAGTGGCACTGGTCCCGGTCAGATACCAGCTGGTCAGATACCAGCTGGTCCCGGTCTGATACCAGCTGGTCCCGGTCTGATACCAGCTGGTCCCGGTCTGATACCAGCTGGTCCCGGTCTGATACCAGCTGGTCCCGGTCTGATACCAGCTGGTCCTGGTCTGATACCGGCTGGCCACAAGTGACAACACGGAGGTCGCTGGCGCCATTTCCTTTGCCGAGATCACAACCAAAGCAATGTTATAATCTCCTCTTCATCCAATGTTGTCATGTTAACTTGTTCGTTGTTCTAATCTGCTACTGCTACCAGCGACGTTGCAGTTGGTGGTGCACGCGAAAGGACGCGAACGGACGCGAATGCAAGCACCAACAGCAAGTATATCTGGGCTCTAAGACGACAGAAGAGAGAGACAAAGAGATACATAGATCAGTCCCAGGTTAGAGAAGACAAAGACAGAGGTAACTGCAATAACTTCAACATACAGTACATTTAATTTAGTTCAAAATACTCTGTTATTCCCCAAAGGGAAATTAATTAAAAAAGCATCATGAAAAGCAAAGAAGGCATTATGAGGGAAGAGCAAATTGCATCATGGGAGCCATCTAACATTTCTCTTGTGACGACAACATCAGCTATAAATGGACAACAAATTTCTACTAATCTGTTGTAACCTTGACTCAACCTATTTTAGAAAATTACATTTTTAAAACAAAATAAAACAAACAAAAAACTTAAATCATAAAAGAAAAGTCAACAGCAGATAAACACAAAATGCTTAAGCTAATAACTCACCATTATATTTTCTCCTGTCTTTATTGAACACATCAGATAAACCTTCACAGAGCGGGACTGAAAAAAGTGAAACTAGTGACCAATTTAATGCAAGCACATTGCAGTCTGTAATTTGTGCAGATTTAATTACCAAAATGAGTTTAGGCTGTGGTTTCGAGATACTTTGGCTGATAAAAGACACACACACATTTGAAGTTTGGTTTTAACAAGAAGCATCAGCTGATTTGAACCATGCCTCACAAAAGTAGTTCTCTGAAGAAAAACAGTCAAGATGAGACAGGACAGGGACAGAAATAATACTCGTGTTTAGAGACCCATCAGTCCACACCACTACGTCTGTGAGGGGGCGGGTTTTCTTCCTAGAGGCAGATATCCAGCAACGCTCACTTTTCAAGTTTGCCAAAAAAAAAAAAAACACAAAACTACTTGTCAATTTAAAAAAAAAAACTTTTGAGTTGTCCTGTTCACACCAGACATCCCACAAATGTATCTGAGCTGAAGCCGTTCTGGAGAGAGGAGTGGGCCAGAATCCCTCCTGAACCTTGTTCAGCTCTGATCCAGAGATGTTGGAAGATCTCATAGAAATCACTGCTGACAAAGGAACTTCAAAACGCTGTCGAGTCTAAGGGGTTCACTTACTTTTTCTGCCAACAATTTGAATATTTAGTAAGTATGATAAAAACAAAAAATATTCAAATTGTTTCTGTGTGTCTCGTTTGTAGCAGTTGTTCCGAAACAGGGGGCATTTCCCCCTAAAGATCTTTTGGTTTGGTACATGTGAACACAGCACTCGCACTCGGATGCGGGACAAAACAATTCCTTCCATTTCAGACCTGGAGCGGTTCGTTTGCAGTGAGAACAGAATCCACACAGCAACCAACACAACTCACTCATAACCATTGTTGTTTTTCCCGGGGTACGGAAGAGGAAACTCCTTCCCCGTTCATTTCATGACCAATGAGAGAACAGTTGGTTCACGCATGTTAACAGCTTTGAACCGCTACAGACGGTTGCCTTGTGAACACAAACGCCACAAACGAGAAACCAAACAACTGTATCGATTTAGCCCCTGAATCGGAACAAAACAAACAGGCCACAGGTCTGAAAGCAGCCTAAGAACAGTTTGTCTGTTATTACGACTTAGATATAGTTATTATAAGACCAGTTCCTGCCAAAGGTGAAACCCAGTTGTGGCAGGGTGGAGAGGCCGATTGGGCACACCTGTGCCGAATCTGCTGAGTGGCTGCTCCTCCACCCTGCCACACCAGTTCTCGTGGTACTGTTTCAAAATGATGGCGCATTGGTGGGGGCATCATGGAGAGCAGCACGACTGTGTTGGAACAGGTGGGTCCAGAGTCCGGCCGGAGGGATCACGTGGTTTCTCCGCCTCCAGTTGGTGCACAAATATGTCCACCCTCCCAGCAGTCAGACTCAACTTACAAGCCTGAAGAAGAGACTGCATCAAATTCACTCAAGCTTGTATCACTGCACAAATATCAGTGAGGAGATGTTATCACCTGTAAAACCTACGGTGGCCCTGAAGTGCAAATCACAACCATTAAAAGGGAAAACACAATGGAAAATCAAAAATGACAACAGAAAATTAAAAATCGTGACTACATTAAGCGGTTGTGACTTTGTCTTTTGCTGTTGTGCTTTCTCTTTTCTGTTGTGTTTTTTGTTTTGTTGTTGTGCTTTCTCTTTTGTGGTTGTCATTTGCACTTGAGGGCCACCGTAAAAACTAGCTTCGACAAACTCGCATTTCTGGGAAACTTTTTCAGACTTTTTCAACTTTTTCAAACTTTTCCAGAGCTAGTCGCTGCGTTCCAGTCGCATGTGTCTCGGCAGAGTCTCCGCCCCGTCTGTACATCAGCTCAAGAAACTGCTGTTGTGTTTGAAGGCAAAACAAATTCAAGAAAATTCATTCCAAGCTATTTAAAGCCCATCTAAGCTCACATCTAAGCTTCATTAACAGATAATGTCCAAGGAGTTCATTAACATTTTTCCTCTCTGAGCTCAGCCGCCTCTTTATGTCGGTAAATTCATTTGCTATTAAAACACAGAACAGTCTTAATAATGGCCTGCAGCTGACTGCCTGAAAAAACATGAAAGCACTTTTTGTTGTCGCTGCGACTGAAAGGTTCACCAGACACCCCCAGAGACCCCGGCACAGATCTTGCTGCCCTCCATCTCTCCCACCATCCTCTGTAACGTCACATCACGCATCTCTTTATGTGATAACGTAGAGCGACTTCTTTAAAAAGAAGTTTGGGAAACTCCCCAGACTTTTCCAACAGTTTCAACATTACACCACTCCTGTAAAATATGACTAAGACCAAGTTATACCCAAAGTATATTGAAAGCTGTTCTTGAACCGTTTGAAGTACATGGATGGTTTTGGTCTCTTTTGAAAGGTAACACTCTGAAGTTCTTCCCCCAACTGTCAGAATCCCTGTAAGTGCTAATAGCATTGAGTAATCTAAGTTTGAACACACTGAAATAAAAGGTTTTTATTAGCGCCGGAAATTTGTTTTG
This sequence comes from Cololabis saira, assembly GCF_033807715.1. Classification (NCBI taxonomy): domain Eukaryota; kingdom Metazoa; phylum Chordata; class Actinopteri; order Beloniformes; family Belonidae; genus Cololabis; species Cololabis saira. The sequence continues at coordinate 41,017,989 of NC_084603.1, forward strand.
TAATTTGTAATTTGTTTTTGTAATCAGATGTCTGCAGATGAGTGTAGCTGTGACTGTGTAGCTGGAAAACACAATGGCACCACAGCATGAAGCCTTATCTAGTGCAAGTTCAAATTTGATAACAATACCACAAGAAATTAGTATTTTACACATGTTTTTGTAAGATTGTGTCTAGACCTTTCCAAAAATGGCCATTTGGAGACGCCCAAAGGACACTTGGATAACCAGGTCACATACCTGGATAAAAGGGCATAAGTCTTGAACCTTTCAAGGTACAGTTATAACTTTGGCCTCTAATGAAAGCTGACACTTAGAGGTATCCTATCCCAGATTCACTATCAATATTGCTGAAAAAAAGTTACTGAAACATTAAGCTAAACTTTGCTTATAAAATAGTCAAAACACGGACGCACGTTTCATTTGCTGCAAGTAAATTCACTTACGCATGTACTTCCTTGTGGTGACTTTATTACCAACCCCTGAAGCGGCACATTGTTGTTTTCAGAATTTCATTGGCTATACAATGTGCCAGTCATTAGCACGATTGGTTCCAATTGGCTCATTTTTATCATGACAAAAGGGGGACATGGGCTTCATTTCCATACCGGCGCTCATTGGCTATTGTGGGCTGTGGAGAGGACAGGGAAGCTCCTGTATGGTCGAATGAGGTGTCAATCAAAAGGACAGCGTACAGACTCCATTTTGAGACTGAACACGTGTGAATATGTGCAAAGCGGAGTTACAGCGAATAATACGTTGAAAATGTGGGACATTGAGCGGCTAATTTCAAATGATGCAGCGGCTGTTTTTGGATATTTACTGGTATAATAATGTATTTTGGACTAAATACTTTACTGCATTGGATCGACTGGACGTTTGTGACTGTAACCAGACCATTTTTGTGGGAATATTTTATATCGGACGTGTTCTATGAGGCTTCATCGGTAAGTTGCGTCAATTGCGTAAATGTTTGTTTGTTTGTTTGTGGTGTTGATATGTATCAGCCTCTATGATTATATCCTGAAATGGTTTGCATCGGTGGAATCACAACAATCTTAGCCTTCCAAAGGTATGTCGCTTGATATGTCGCTACCTAACGTAACATATGAGCTGTGTAAATGACCTAAGGCCGTCAGAGTGGCAACGGGTTAATGTGCATGGTGTCTTTATAACCTCACTTAAAGGGGACCTATTATGAAAAACACGTTTTTTCTTGTTTTAACATATATAAAGTGGTCTCCCCTCACCCTGCCAGCACAGGGGAGACAAAATACCATGAATTTCTGCAAGGTGTCTGACCCCCGCCGGACAGAATCCTCCAGTGTCACGTGATTTTTTTTTGAGACGATTAAAATCTGAGGTTCGGCCTCCGCTGCTGAAACCACGCCCACAACCAGCTCTCTACGCAGGCTGGAGCGGTCCTTCCTTGAGCCAGTCGGACGCGGCGGAGCGGATCCGGGTTAAATCATCCAGGTTCCCGGGTGGTTTGGGAGCTGGGTCCTCGGGGGTCCGTCCCAGGTCGGATCAGCTTCACCCTCCGAGATTTTCAGCCAAATCTGTCGGTTTGATCACCGGTAACGGGCGATGCGCAGAGGATGCGCCCCGGAGCCGATCTGTGCGCCCGCCGTGGGGTTGCGGCGCCAGCGCGCAACATCCGCCGGGCAGATCCGGCTGAAATTCCGCTGGTCGGTCCCCGGGAGTCCCTGCTACCAGTCCAGGCGGTTCGTGCGGTCCCGGCCGGTCGGAACCGGTCAGATTCCCCGGTTAAAGCCGCGATGATGCGCGCTGCTCCAGCCTACTTCCTGGTTCCCAAAGTGGGGTCCGTCCGACTAAATTTTCCAGGTTCCCAGCCGCTTTGGGAGCAGGGATTTCTGGGGTACGTCCCAGGCTGGATCAGCTTCACCCTCCGAGATTTTCAGCGAAATCTGTCGGTTTGATCACCAGTAACGGGCGATGCGCCGCGGAGCCATGCGCCGGGCGCCCGGCATGGGGTTGCGGGGCCAGCGTTCAGCATCCGCTGGGCAGATCCGGCTGAAATAGTGCATAAATGTTATTTATATACAACTCATATTTGATTTTTTTTTTAACAATAAAGTTGCCATTTGTGAAAATTCAGTGTTGTGGTTTATTTACAGGTTCGGGCTGCTCTGGCGGAGCGCGGTTTATTTTCCTCCCCTGCTACACGTCATTCAGGGAGCCAATCAGCACAGAGCCTCATTATCATACCACCCCCTTCCCTAAGAATGGAGCACAGAAAAAGGAGTTAGAAGCGGTAAAACTAGTGACAGGGCCCACAGGCTGGATTTCTGATTTATGTAGAAAAAATAAGCTTTAGATGGTTTTTAAGACATTCAAGGCCTGTTTAAAATATACTTCTTTCTTTTTACCTTGGCACACATATTAATGATTGATACCATGACGGTAGAAACCAATGGTATATATATATGTGCATTATTACTATATTTTATATATATATATATATATATATATATATATATATATATATATATATATATATATATATACGCATACATATGTGTACACATACATAAATATACACATACAAACCCAGTGATTTTTTTTTTTTTTGGGGGGGGGGTGGGGTGGGGGGGGTTACGACATCCACTGCCAATCCAGGAAGCAGGAACACACGGAGACACACGTCAAGCACTGGAAATCTGCAACAAAAAACCACAAACAAAACACGAAACCGGCACGGAGCCAACCAAAACACGAACAGCAATCGACCTAAATCTTGAGATCTGATCGCAGTCTGAGCTAAGCTATCGCTACCGCTACCTAAACCCAAAAACTAGAGAGCCAGCATGCAGGTGAACAAGCCAGTGTGTATGTCCATGTGTGTTTATGCGTGTATGTATATGATCATGCGTGTGTGTGTGTGTGTGTGTGTGTGTGTGTGTGTGTGTGTGTGTGTGTGTGTGTGTGTGTGTGTGTGTGTGTGTGTGTGTGTGTGTGTGTGTGTGTGTGTGTGTGTGTGTGTGTGTGTGTGTGTGTGTGTATATGTGTGTTCGCCCCAGACCCAGGCATCCCATTCATTCATCCATTCACCTATCCGATACCTATACTAATAATAAGATATACTATACATAATAATAAGACTAATAATACTACTACTACTACTAATAATAATAATAATAATAATAACCATCTTTGTATAATATAATATTGATAAATTATTAAGTTTTGTTGTCCTGCCAATGGAGGCCCAAATCCTCCATGGCAGGACCCTTCCACACCGCATTCTCACCGACACAGACACACAATCACGCACCGTTTCCCCCTCCCCGGGGGGGTCCAGCACCGCCAGAAGGCACCCCAGGCTGCACGGCGAGCCCCGCCAGGCCCGGGTATCCCGACCCACCTATCCCAGGCCGGCGAGGGAACGCGGGTGATCTGGGACCCCCTCCCGCCCCTGGTGTTGAGTGCATGTGATTAATGCCATAAAAACAGGGAGGAAACAGGAAATCTTCTGACTGTATTCAGTCTCAGCATTTGTCAATTACAACTTCCGAAGAGCAATGTATACCTTTATTTACCAAGAACGGAAGAAGAGAATCATATGGGCAATACTAAGTACCCGCTCACAGGGAACTCTGTAGAAAGTTGACGACCTCTTCGCACTATGTGCCTCAGCATCCGCTGACCCCGCTGACCGCTGACCTTGTAGGGAAATTGCTTCCACCTTGTTATAATACCACTGACAGTTGACTGTGGAATATTTAGGAGCGATATATATATATATATATATATATATATATATATATATATATATATATATATATATATATATATATATATATATATATATATATATATATATATATACATGGTTTAAGTTTGGTTGAAATCGTGTCACGCATCAGGATGATTATTTGAAGCACTGCAGCAGATTGATACCAGTGGCTGAAACGGCGGTGATGTCTTGACATTTGTCAGGGTTTGACACTTCCCCCCAGTTTGTGACTTTCAGTTTCTGTCTTGCCCCGCCTGTGTCCCATCTGCCCTGATTGTGTCTGCACCTGTGTCTCGTCATGTCTCGTTATCCCCTCAGTATATCTTGTCTTGTCATTCCTTGGTTCCCTGTCGGTCTGTACTGTTCCCTCCTCCATGTGCTCCAAGTTTTTGATCCCTGTTCCTTGTGTTTTTGATCCTGCTCTGCAGCGCTTTGTTTTTACCTTTTGTTGGAATAAATCATTTGTTTTTTGAGAACTCCTTCCTCTGGCCTCCCACTCTCTCCTGCACTTGGGTCCTAGCAAACCAAACCGCAACAACATTAACCCAACGGAAAGGCTGTGGCGGGACCTTCAGACACTTCTGTATAAGCAAAGGCTCAAAAACCTCAGTGAACTGAAACAATATCGCAAAGAAAAATGGACCAAAATTTCTCTTCAATCTTATGACACACTAATAAAATCATCAGCAAGTCATGCTAAGCTGGGATATATAACCCTATGAATTGATGCCCATTATCAGAATAACTGTACATGTGATGTTTATTCAGATAGAAAATTGTGTACAATTTGTGAACATTTTTAAAGTGTATTTACTGTACTTTCAGGGGGTGGTAGGAATTAGAAGGTCTTTCACAAAAACATGGTTTTAATGTCAGACTGTCCAGAGTCAGACTTGTTGTCTCATTTAACAAAGAGAAACTGGATGTCAGCACCAGAGACGTCTGTTAGCACCTGAGGGATAAGCTGATAGATGCAGGGTAATAACACGTCTGGGCACTGGATCAGACTCACCTCCAAAACCCCTGCATTACGTCCCACAAACAGGAAAGGCACGTAGTCTTTAATAGCATTGGTTGTACTAGCAAGAACATGGATCACTTAGGGAAAACAGAAACAATATTGGCCAAACAGTAACACAGCACAGTGAGTTGAGTTTCAGAGGAAACACAGAGCAACACTGCAGCTCCATCTTTCTCTGAGGCACTAAATATAAACGTGGACAGCTGAAGAGGGCAGGACTCAGCGCTTCCTGACATTAAACTGATGATTTATGTCAAAACAACACTGGCAAAGCCTTCAGCCACGCTGCTTATTGTTGGCACTGTTTTTTTGGGGATGGTGTGTTCAAATCAACTTTATTAACATGCATGCAGCTATGCTGCGGTTAGATAAGCATCTGTTCCTCTCCTCCTCATCTTAATGATACAACCCAACAGTGACATCTTCATGAAACCTTTGGACTAGTCAGAGGGCTGTGTGAATGACACACAACTAGAAAAGGCAGTGGACAGTGGACAGTGTGGGACGGGGTGTAAAATTACTCCCAGTTTAGAAAACTTAACAAGAAACATGAGGATTGACACTGTCACCATCTTTGTACAATTCACTGAAGGCCACATGCTCACCAGTGTCATTTTAAATGCAAAACACGTCCAGCTCCATGTTGGAGAGGCTCTCCATCCACACCACACCAATGCAAACAAATCTCACCATTCATGCTCCTGAGTCATAACTTTGAATCTTAAATTTACACTTCTGGGAAGATGATACATTCTTGTGAATATTGTACTCCATCTGTTTGAAAATGGTTTTATAACCTTTCATGCTTTTCATTGCTTATGTATTTCACTCTTGGCATTGTAAAAAAACTCATCTGAATGCTCCAGACCAGCAGACTTTTCTACCTGCTGTGGGTCAGTTCCTGGAGGACGGATGATTAGGAGCAGCTGGCTGCAACGTAACCTCCTCAATCCTCTAGTATCGGGGGCCCGTTGCTCACACGTGCTCGTTAGAACCGCCTCATTTATGGCCGTTGACGTAGAATGTGGTTACGTAATGTGAATAGTTGAGCTGGCATTGAGCATTGAGCTGGCAGTGTCGGTTTTATCAAACGTTTGAGAATTTTAAAATTTTCCTGCTTTGACGTGAGCACCAGCCAATCAGAGTTGGCCAATAAACCACAAGTAAGAGCAGGATTGTTCCAAAGCACACGGCTTACTCATGTAGTGAGGGGGAGAAATTGGATTGGCTGTTTATGATATGACAAAAATATGTATGAGACACCCCCTGTTGAGTGTTGCTGTTGCATTGCAAGTTCCCTGTGAGCGGGTACTTAGTATTGCCCATATGATTCTCTTCTTCTGTGGCTTCATGGTAAATAAAGTTATACGTTGCTCTTCTGAGTTTATAATTGACAAATGCTGAGACTGAATAAAGTCAGAAGATTTTCAATGTTTGCACAACTGTGTCTTGAGTTTATAACACCAAGTCACCCTTAAGTGAGGTCATAAAGACACCATGCACATTAACTGTAATGTTGAAATTATTGGAAAAGTCTGGAGAGTTTCCCACACTTCTTTTTAAAGAAGTCGCTCTACGTTATCACATAAAGAGATGCGTGATGTGCCGTTACAGAGGATGGTGGGAGAGAAGGAGGGCAGAGATCTCTGTGCCGGAGTCTCTGGGGGTGTCTGGTGAACCTTTCAGTCGCAGTGACCACAAAAAGGGCTTTCAAGCTTCTTTTTTTTCAAGAACAGAGCGCAGAGAGCTTCATGGATGGGTTTTCATGGCTGAGCAGCATCCAAGCCACACATCACCAAGGGCAACGCAAAGCTTTGGATGCAGTGATGTAAGGCACGCCGCCACTGGACTCTAGAGCAGTGGAGACGCGTTCCCTGGAGAGACAAATCCTCAGTTCCAGTGGAAGGAACTCTGAATGCTTCGGCATCCCCAGAGATGTGGGACAAGTCCATTCTCCCAACCAAGCGAGGTCCATAAAGACATGGATGACAGAGTCTGGTGTGGATGAACTTGATTGGTCTGCTCAGAGTCCAGACCTCAACCCGATAGAACACCTTTGGAATAAATCAGGGTGGAGACTGAGAGCCTGGCCTCCTCGTCCAACAGCAGTGTGACCTCACAAATACGCTTCTGGAAGAAGGTTCAAAAACTCCCATAAGCACAGTCCTAAACCGAGTGGTTCCCAGAAGAGTTGAAGCTGTTATAGCTGCAAAAGGTGGACCAACCATATGGGTATCTATGTATATATATACATATATATCCTGTATATGTACAAGTGGACAAAATACTGTGTCATATGAGCTGTCAATAACAACTTCTACCAACTGTCAGACATGGGAATGCGTCATTATTTGCCCATTTTATTACAGCACAGAAAACACCAACAGATAACGATGCGAAACCCTTCCTCAGTCAGTTTTTGATCATCTTATTGTGGTGGAAAGCACAGACTAGTCACATTTACCGAGAATATCCTCTTCCAGCAAAGATAACCTTGTTGTTTCCTTGAACTTTATTCTTTGACTTATCAGAGCATTGCTTTGCAAAGCTTTGCTTTGTCCGACAACAAATATTTAGTGTACAGTTATCAGGAGAAAGCACAATGAAACTGTACCTAAGATGGATGTCCATTCTTAATGTTTCAGCTTCCCAAAAGAGAGGGCAGGATATGGCAGAAGTTAGCATGAATTCTATCAACAGTGACATTTTGTGATTAGCTCTAGATGTCTGTTCAAAAACAAGGAGCGTTACAGTGACAAGGATGGAGAAGCGTCCCATGTACTGAGGTTACTGTCCTCCTGTAGCGCTCGCAGGTTGGAAGTCCCGGCCTGCAGCCCTTTGCTGCATGTCATCCCCATTATTTCTCTCTACCCCCTTCCTGTCTAAACTTTGAATAAAGGCCACTACAGCCACAAAAATCTTCTTTTTTTTTAAAGCTGGAGAAGGATGGCTGAGGAGCTGCTGAGTGAGTACGTTATCTCCAAGATCTCAGTGTAGTCCTCATGGTGGATAAGTTAGCTTTTGTAATCAGTCTGTTCAGAACACAATGTTCTTAAGACAGCTACTCTGCTTCAGGAAAAAGAAGGTGTACCAAAAAATGAATTATTTCAACAAATGTTTAAGGGAGTCAAGAGTTCATGCGGGATCCCTGGCTGCCTCTTCCCGTGTCGTGGGGGCCCCGCCCGTGGGTCCCCTCGCCTGCCACTGGGGGAGGGGGCGGGCCTCGCTGGCGGTGGGTTTCCTCCCGCCCTCTTCTCGCCCTCTGTGGGATTGCTGGTGGCCTGGGTTCCGGGTTCTTCAATTCAATTCAATTGTATTTATATAGCGTCTAATACAACAAAAGTTGTCTCCAGACGCTTTCCAGAGACCCAGAACATGAACATAAACCCCCGAGCAATTATTACATAAACAATGGCAGGTAAAAACTCCCATAGTGGGAGAAAAACCTTAAGCCAAACAGTGGCAAGAAAAACTCCCCTTTAGGAGGAAGAAACCTGGACCAGGACCAGGCTCATAAGGGGGGGCCCTCCTGCCGAAGGCCAGACTGGTGGGACAGGGACGGCAACAACACACAGCAGGCAGGTGGAAACAGCAGCGGGATGACCGAGGGTGGGGACCGCAGGCAGGTGGAAGCAGCAACGGGATGACTGAGGGTGGGGACCGCAGGCAGGTGGAAGCAGCAGCGGGATGACCGGGGGTGGGGACCGCAGGCAGGTGGAAGCAGCAGCGGAATTACTGGGGGTGGGGACCGCAGGCAGGTGGAAGCAGCAGCGGAATTACTGGGGGTGGGGACCGCAGGCAGGTGGAAGCAGCGCAGGATGACCGGGGGTGGGGACCGCAGGCAGGTGGAAGCAGCAACGGGATGACCGGGGGTGGGTACCGCAAGCCAGCATGCAGGCCCGAAGCTCCGGCCCAATCAGCAAGCCCCAGGTTAGGTGCAGGGTCGGGTAAAGGATGAGAAGGGGCAGGGCCAGGGTCTTCCTTGTCGGCCTCTGGTCTCTCGGGTGGCGGGGTTTCCTCCCCCTCCCCCACTATAGATACACTTCAGGTGGAGCTTTGATAGGATTATTACACACACACACACACACACACACACACACACACACACACACACACACACACACACACACACACACACATATAGTCACACAGACATATACACATACATACACATACACTCACACACACATAGACGCACGGACATATACATACACGCACACACACACACACACACACACACACACACACACACACACACACACACACACACACACACACACACACACACACACACACACACACACACACACACACACGTAGACATACACACTGGCTTGTTCACCTGCATGCTTGCTCTGTAGTTTTTGGGGTTAGTTAGCGGTAGCTTAGCTCAGACTGTGATTGGATCTCGAGATTTGGGACGATTGCTGTTTGTGTTTTGGACGGTTCCGTGTCGGTTTCGTGTTTCGCTTGTGGTTTTTGTTGCAGATTTCCAGTGCTTGACATGTGCCTCTGTGTGTTCCTGCTTCCTGGATTAGATGCGGATACCCCCCCCCCCCAAAAAAAAAAAACAAAAAAAATGTAAAATGTAAAATGTAATTGTATGTGTATATTTATGTATGTGTATGCGTATGTATGCGTATATATATGTATATATATTAAATATAGTAACAATGCACATAAATATGCCTTACGTTTTTACCAGCATGGTATTAACAATTAATATGTGTGCAGACAAGGTAAAATAAAAAAATTAAAAAAGAGCCCGTTTCGCTGAATGTTTTCTAGTTTTTTTCTTATGGCATTTTGTTTGGCCTCTGCTTTGTGTTTCGACCAGCCACTGTTTAATCAGTGGTAGCTGAGTAAATTTGATTTGAGCCAAAATCCATTAATGTCATCAGCATAGAGGCTTGAGGATGAAGGTGGCTCGTCTCCAGGGCTTCTTAACAGTTCCCAGGAAAAGGTTAGATGATAAATGCTCTTGCTATAAGCGTCATTACTATTTCATTTACATGGCCAGTGACAGCGTGAAAACAATAATGAGCTCTTTGTACCATACAGTATTCATCACTTGATTCAGATTCCATTTGGTTTATAATGTTACCTTTGAATGGGAAACATTTCTCACAAATGCACTTAAACTGTCATTGATGAAGACTAATGATTCAATCCACCTCTGCCAAAAGTGCCACCCACAAACTCCTGCGATGGACATTAACAAGATGGAAAGCACCTGAGTCAACAGTGCGAGGGCTCAGCTGTAATGGGAGGCTTTGAGCATGTCCGTTGCACACCTGCAGGGATGCAATATACTCCACGTAGACGCTCATTTAACGCAGACAAGGTTTATCAACCGTACGTTAAAAGATGTTCATGTGAGTGACCCGATTGTATTTATGTTTGGAGAAACAGGGAATTTCACTTCACATGTAACAAATGTGTACAAAAATATGCAGAGTTTAGACAGAAAGGCAAGGATGTTAAGATGGGTGGCCTGTGCAGAGCTGGACTCAAGGTTTAAGCAGTGGACCAAAAAGTAATCACAGCATACTGCTCAATTACAAGTAAATCAGGAATAAAAAAGCGTTCAGATTCTTTCAGATATTAATAATCTAGAAAAACAGGACTTCTTTCAGTACTTACAGCTTAGGCATCACTTTAACAGTCATATAAAAATGAATATAGAAAATGAAATGGACATTGTCAACATATTCATTGATGCATATAATGGTGGTAGCCCTCAAGAAAGTGGTATAAAAATATATGCCTGTATACAATCTCACAGGAATCACTCCACATTATACACAAAAGCTAAATGGGAAAATGAAACAAACATCATAATAACAGAGGAAGAGTGGCTGAATATATGTAAGATACAATCCACCACCTCGAGTTCCAGCCAATGGAGAGAATTTGCATGGAAGAGCATGATCAAGTTCTTCATCACCCCAAAAATAAAATGTTTACAAAATGGCAGACCAGAATCAGGGCGATGTTGGAGAGGATGCAACAACTCACAACAATTGCTGACCATTTTCACATATTTTGGAATTGCCCGGCAATCCAATCTTATTGGTGAGAAATAACATCAGACACCATACTTGGCTATAAGATTGAACATAATTTCTGTACAATATATCTGGGAAATATACCAACTAAACTAAATACCTCAGACAAATACCTCCTTAAAATATTACTAGTAGCTTCCAAGAAAACAATAACGAGGAAATGGCTAAACAAAGAGCTTCCAACAGAAAGAGAGTGGTTAATAATTGTAAAGGAGATGTTTGTCATGGAAAGGCTGACGTTTTCTCTCAGACTCTGCGCAGATACATTTGACAAGTATTGGTACAAATGCACAGTTGATATGAATGTTGTAAAAGAAGACGTTTTATGTTAACATATTATAAACATTTTCTTTCTTTCCTTTAACAACTACTACAACATGCACCTCATTATCACTATTTCTTTGTCACCTATTTATCAGATATCAAGGTAAATTCTCTATGTGCTCAAGAGTAATATGGACTAAGGATGATATGGACTGAATTCAAATCACACTCGGGATCCTGTTGAAGCTCCTGTCACCTTTACTCTTGGTGGAAAAGTTGGAAAAGTAACCCAGAAAACAAAAAATGAACTCAGAAAAGACAAGCTGTATTGTGCCGACTCTTGTATCCTTTGTGTTCATGTGTTCATCAGCATGTACATCTGTGTTATATTTGTGTTACTGTAAAACTAAAATACAAAAATAAAGTTTAAAAAAAATATGCAGAGTTTAAAATGACAAAGTTATGGTCAGCATCTCAGCAGTAACATCAATCCTCTTCTTTTAGATAAAACCAGTGCAAGTGCTCCAGTGAAGTGCTGCTGCAGTCATGTGGAACAGTAACACAAACCTGATGGTGCTGGTTGACAGAGCTGGTAGAGGAGCCAAAAATTGTACTCAAGTAAAAGTACTGTTACTTCAGAATAATATCACTCAAGTAGAAGTAAAAAGTACCGTAGTCATCCAAATAATTACTTGAGTAAAAGTAAAACATGAGTGAAAGTGAAAAAACTACTCAAGTACTGAGTAACTGTTGAGTAACGTCTGATTTATTTTTTTAACACAACCATTCAAACAGACAAAAGTACAAAACAATCATCTTCAGGCAAATTAAATCAATAAAAATGCTTAAATTAAAATAATCTTAAAGTAAATTCAAGTACTTTAATAAATAATAAAATAAATAAAATAATAACAGAATAAAAAAATAAATTAAGTACAAGTGGCACAAAATTTCTATCCTTTGTACTTTTCTTTTTTAACCAGCAGAACTAGAACAAACATGAACTCATAGAAACTCTGTGTGTGTTTGAGTCTGTGTAAATGTGACAAAACATGCAAAAACAAACATTTTTCCCAAAGAATCACCCAGTGATGTCATGAGATTGACGCGTACGCGGATAAAAGGGATAAAAGAAAAGTAACAGCTCAACGTAGCCTAATGTAGCGGAGGAAGAGGAACAGTTTCTTCTTCACAAATCTACTCAAGTAAAAGTAAAATGTATAGTGATTCAAAACTTCTCCTAAAAGTACAACATTTCCCAAAACTTACTCAAGTAAATGTAACGGAGTAAATGTAACTCGTTACTACCACCTCTGCTGGTTGATGAACCTGCATTTCTGCTGCATGATGTGTGGATGTGAATGTTGTACAGAAGAGGTCCAGCATGCTGCAACGGTTTCTAAAACCCGGTATATTTTAAAGACGGTCGTCTTGTGCACTTTATTTGTCAAGGAAAACCTGAGGCGCATGCACTTGTGTATTTAAGGTACGACTAAATGCTCTCTTCATTTCTGAATGTCCATTTTATGCGCAACTGTTCAATTTATAAAGTCCTGAAGAGTAAACCACAACTGATGAGTAAAAAGAATAGCAGAAAAATTGGTCCTTTCTTGTGTCAAATCATCTAAGCATCAAACACATTGAACCAACAGTCAGAGAGAACTAAAAAGTTAATTCTTTATAAAAAACTGGTGTTTTTTTTTCCTTTTGTTCTTGAAGTGTGAAAAAAAAAATGTGAACCTCTGGAAATGTTGGATTTCTGCATTGACCAGAAATAAACTGTGATGAGATTGTCGTGCGAATCACGATAAAGGACAAACCCATCACACGGATGGAAATGTGTCCTGTTTGTGTATAAGATGTTCCAACACGCTCCAGCGCTGGGATGATGTCTGGAAGTCGCTCAGCTGCTCCTTCATGCACCGGGATGAGGAGTCTTACTGAATTCAGGGATTTTTTATTGACGTAATTTGTCTATTGTGTGTCTATTTGTATCATTTTCCACCAGCATTGTGAATGTTGAATGGTGCATTCTAACAGACTGTCTGTTATAATGTTTTTGTCTAATAATGTGATTTAGATGAAGATTGGCAAACTGCAAATCTTGCAAACTGATGCAGAACGTCAGTTAATTCCAACAGTTTGACAGACTTTCTCCGTCTAATGTTCATTGTTGGTAGTACTGTTTAAATTCACCCAGTTATACTGGCTACAAGTACAACATGATAGAGTAAGAGAATGAAAGTTCATCAGAATTTTCCATTACAATTATAAAAGAAAGTTGAATTCAGGAGTAAATCAAAGAAGGGATGTAGGGATTTCATTACCTACAGCCTATAAATAAACCGCAAACGACTGTGGGAGCTGGAAGAAATGTATGAACCAGATGAGGACAAAAAACAGTTTTAGACAGACATGAAGTACAGTTGCTACGGCAACGCTGTGTTGAAAACAACCACAATTCTCATGTGGGTTGAACGCTTCATCCACAACTAATTCTATCATACCATGAAAGAATCAAATTGAATAAAATAAAAATAACACAACCACAATCCACAGGTCAGGTCAAGGTAAAACACTAGTCTAGTCTAGTGGGATGAATAATAAAATAATTTTGAAACCGTGATTGCTTTTTGTTCTGGAACTAAAAGAGCAACAATCTTGATAGTTTTCAGTGCACGTTTCAATGCCCTTTTTTAATGATGGTGTGAAAGCACATTAGTGCACGTGGCATTAGTAACTCAGCATCTACGTTAAACGACATATACAGGTCTTGGAGGAAGACGTGCTGCCAAGTGGACAGTCCTTGTCAGGTTTATGAACATTTAGACATACAGACGCAAGATGCAGGTTAAACAGATTTAGTGTTATCTTGGCAGTGAGCAGAGGTTTGAGTTCAGGCTGGGTTTGAGTTGGGTTTTGGTCCAGAATGGAGCTGGGATTTCCTGAATCTAGGCTTACAGACGGTGTCCAGAGGGAGCCAGGGATTTCCAGTCAGAAGATCTCGGAAGCAGGAGGTAGTTGAGTCCAAGAGGTTTGTTAAACGTCTGCTTTCTGGCAGGACAGTGGAGTTGGAGAGCGTAATAGCCAGAAAGACTGAGAACTGAAAGCGGCAGCAGTCCCACATTCACACACCTGTGTTTGTTCTGCAATTAGACAAAAGAAAAATATGGAAGGGAAAGAAAAGAGAAGCTGGGAATATGTGACTCCCCAATAAAGTACGACGTGTTTTTAAAAGACATTTGAGAAGAAGTTTTTTCTGAAATTAACCACCCACATCCAGATATTTCTAACGTATTGAGAATCTGTCAGGGCACATCCACAAAATTATTAATAATTACCAGAACAAAGTAGCTTAACCCCCTTTGTATGACCTGCATGGTCCTCATTTACTTTTTACACTCATCACATTTTCGTGAAGTCAATCACATCAGTTTAAAGTAAAATATTACATTTTCAAGTCCTGCAGTTTATCGCAGTGAGATTAAATGGGAATCGCTGATGATCTGTGTCGTGTTGTATTTAAAGCTGATTTATGACCAGTAAAAGAGGTGGTGCGCTGCATTGAAGAAATATTCAAAGCAAAACTCTATTTATGGGTAAAATATTATTATATGATATCTTTAATACTCTTTATTAGGTAATTACTTAATTAAATTACCTAAATACCTACAAGTATTTTTGTGTTAAAAGCCTAGGGATGTTTTACGCTTGTACGCAAGTGTCCAAAGTACCATACAATAAACTGTCACATGAACACGGTTGTTGCAGATGTGACTCTGTGAGCTATGTGAAAGCCCTTATGGCACCAGCATAGAAGGATGTCTCCTGAGAGGAAGTCAGCATCTCCTGGAAAGTCCTTGACCCAACCATGTAATGTATCGTCTCATTGTCCTCGCACACTAATGCAGCCGATAGCTTTTGTACTTACAAAAAGCCTGATTTGTTCCAGCTTGTCACAGTATCATTACAAAGATGTTGATAAGTTAAAGCCTGAAAGTAATGCATGAAAAACTGCATGTGACGCACATTGAAACAATAAAATCCTTGGTTTTGATAAAGCTTTGCACAAACACTGGATTTCCTCTGTGCTTGTGTTGATAATGAGGATGTCCTGTTGATGTAGTTAGCAGAGCATCTTTCACTTGAGGGGGCTTCAACTTCTATTTCAGTCCATCCAGAGGCAGACGGCAGCTGGAGGATGTATATTATCTCATAGTTGTATGTACTCACCTTTCACTTACTGTATTTAACCCACTGTAACTAGGGCTGCCACCTTTCAGAAATAGAAATAAGGAACGCCCCAATTTCAGCAGCGCAGGCACCAAAAAAAGGGACATCCTCAAAACTTAAAATGCATAGAAATGTATTTATTCTGTATGAAAAAACAAAACGCTTTGATTTAAAGTTTAAGGTGCTTTAATAGCATTGAACTTGCATGACTGTACACACAGCCAACCATGCTAGCAACTGAAATAACCTCTGCTCCTATGGTAAATATAAATATAGCTACAGGTGAAGGTCGGAAAATTAGAATATGGTGTAAAAGTTTTATTATTATTATTATTATAATAATTTATTTGAATAATTCAACTTAAGAGGTGAAACTAATATATTACATAATCTCATTACATGCAAAGCAAGATATACTACTAAGCCTTTATTTGTTACAATTTTGATGATCCAATTGTTTATTGATTTCATAAAACATTCTAATTTTTTTATTTAATTTTATTTATTTCTGGTTTTCATAAACTGTGAGCCATAATCATCAAAATTATAACAAATGACAAGCTTGAAATATCTCACTTTGCATGTAGTGGGAAATAATATATTTGTTTCACCTTTAGTTGAATTTACGTTTTTTTAAGTTTTGCAATATATTCAGATTTTCCAACCTTCACCTGTATATTATGACATCAATAAATAAGAGAGAGCAAGAGAGTGTGTGTGCGCGTGTGACAGACGTGCATGGAAAAATTGTGAAATACGGAATAAACTGAGTTCCGTAATGGTTCAATACAGAACGCAACTTTTAATTCCTAATTCCGTAACAATTCCGTATTTCAAGGGGTGGTTGGCGAGCCTGACTGTAAAGCACTGAAAATCTGCCATCTTGGCTATATGTCCCACACACACACACACACACACACACACACACACACACGTAATCTGAAGTTTTGTGTTTATGTTTAGTTGGTGTTATTTCTGTGTAGTTTAGCCATTAGAATTTATCCGAGGTGTTACCATCTTCTTGACACCTGTGTAAATAAATTCTGATTTGATTTGAATGAAAGAAGTTGTTTGTTCTTATTTTACGCATGTTTGTCACAACTGCTGGTTGCCAGGGCTTGTGTTAGATCTTCTTCCTTCAACTATTATTCTGTAGAATAATTTACCTTGAGACTGATTTCTGCTGTTTAGTTAGGGCCCGAGCACTGACAGTGCGAAGGCCCTATTTTATCTGTAGGAATTTTTTTCCTTATTTTTCTTCTTCCGACGAAATGAGGGCCTTTTTTCCCCCTAAATGTGCCCCAAAAGTCACCAAATTTTGCATGCAAGCCAGGCCTGGCGAAAAATGTGATATTTAATGGTTTGCATTAATGGGTGTGGCAAAATGGCTCAACAGCGCCCCCTAGAAAACTTTGTGCCTCAAGCCCCACAATACGGTTTGATGTACATGCACGAAAATCGGTACACACCTGTATCATGTCGCAACTTAAAGAAAAGTATCTTGGCGTCATGGCCCAAACCGAACAGCTATTTTGAATTAATCGTGTCATTTTGGCACAATTTATGCAATTTCTTCGGCCATTTCTTCACCCGAACCGTAATGTGCACCCAGGTGTGTTAAACATCAAAATGTACGTCTCCATCCTGCGACGATGCGCGTTACTGTGGCAAAGATAGTCGGCAAAAAGCGGGCCCCCCCTTCATCTGATTGGCCCATATTTGATAATTCCTACTTTCTGCCATAACTGTTGAATGGTTTGACATAAAGAGTCGTGGGTGGTGTCATCGGACATGGTTTCGAGTCCTTCACCTTAATTGGTGCAAATTAGCCCCGCCCCTTCTTCTGATTGGTCGATATTTGATAGTCCCTTTTTTCTGGCATAACTTTTGAATGGTTTGACAGAGAGTCGTGGGTGTTTCATCTGCTAAATGTCCAGGTCTGAAGAATCTACATGCAAGTCATACAAGCTTCCACTGCAGCCTGAATGTGCACAAGGGTGCGAGGGCCCGTTCATTGCTGCTTGCAGCTTTAATATTCTAGTTGTCATTCAGTGGTGTTTGTAAACTCTCACAACACAATACAAAAAAGGGAGCCCAAATTTTACTAAAGTTTTGTGAGGAGCCTTTAAGGGTGTATCTGATTTTCTTCAACTTCAAAAAATACATAACATCTCTAATCCACCTCGTGAAGTTAGGTGGAGCTTGTTCTTTCTATCAAATATTCTACCTGCTCCATTTGAAGAGATAATGACTGTGGTCCGGAGTGACACCTAACAACATGAACTTCTAAAATCTGTAGAAATGACCCATATGTCGAGAGATGAAAGCCTGCACTTCTATTGTCAACCTAAACTCCCAAACGTTATCCATGCGTCCCATAGTTTGAAGCACATGGGGAAAACATTACCGCTTAATGTAGTCTCTAATGACGGAAGGCCGGCGTTCCTACTTCAGTAATTCTTGTGTTTAGTTCAAGTCCCCGCTTCCTGAGTAATCATCAGTGGCTTTTCTCCTGTAGAAATTCAACATCAAAGTAAGCATGCCAAAAGGCCCTTACCAATTTGAGCACAAAGATTTTGCACCCAAGCACTGTTTGGCTCCAAGACAACAGGCTGCAGTAGAACACGACAGCAGTAACAATCCAGCAGAACTCACACTGAAACTAACATTAACACAGGGGCGTTATCACACTGAGCAACATTATGCTGGGAGAAATGTTTTTATCCTCAATGACAGGAAGCAGTGAGATTAGATTAGATTAGATTAGATTAGATTCAACTTTATTGTCATTGCACATGTCAAAAGTACAGGGCAATGAAATGCAGTTAGCATCTAACCAGAAGTGCTTATTCAGTGAAATAAACACAATGTACAGCATATACAGGACTGTCTCAGAAAATTTGAATATTGTGATAAAGTTCTTTATTTTCTGTAATGCAATTAAAAAAACAAAAATGTCATACATTCTGGATTCATTACAAATCAACTGAAATATTGCAAGCCTTTTATTATTTTAATATTGCTGATTAAAATATGGCGCAGGGCTCGTAAATCAAAATCCTCTGTTGACTGGTTATCCTTCAGACGAATCAGAAACAAATGCACCTAATCCATCCGCAAAGCCAAAACTGACTACATTCAAGAGCAGTTTAAAGTGTGTGGCTCTAACCCACGAAAGTTTTGGAAGACTGTTAAAGACATGGAGGGTAAAACTGCACCATCCCAACTTCCTTCCTCTCTCATGTGGGAAGGAAACATTGTATCTGATAACAAACGTATGATTGATATTCTTAACCAGCATTTTGTTCAAATTTCCACTCCACCTGGCTCTGTAACACCTCAGGACCCCTCCCCCAACCTCTCACCTCTGAGCTCTCCTGACCTAGTCCCCGCCCACAGCTTCTCCCTGCAGGATGTCTCTGTGAGGGAGGTTTTTGAAACCCTGAGCAAGCTTGACCCCAAAAAACCACCTGGGCCGGATGGTCTGGACCCCTTTTTTCTTAAAGTTGCAGCCCCTATTATTGCAGAACCCATCACCTACCTTTGCAACTTATCCATACAGTCATCTGAACTTCCATCTGCCTGGAAGACGGCTTCAGTACGCCCCCTATTTAGAGGGGGAGATCAAGCTGACCCCAACTGCTACCGTCCTATCTCTATTTTACCATGCATAGCAAAAGTACTGGAGAGGCTGATCTGCAAACAGCTGGGTCGCTTCCTGAACACCAACAATATTCTGTCTGATTTTCAATCTGGGTTTCGTGCAGGCCACAGCTGTGAGACTGCGACGCTCAAAGTACTTAATGACATCTTCAGTGCTCTGGACTCCAAGCAATACTGTGTGGCCGTCTTCATCGACCTGGCTAAGGCCTTTGACAACGTAGTACATAAACAGCTTTTGGTTCGCCTCAACTCCATCGGTGCTTCAAACAGCTCATTAGCCTGGTTCGAGAACTATCTCACTGGACGCACCCAATTTGTGAAATCTGACTGTATTTCTTCACAACCCCTGTCTATCTTAAGTGGTGTTCCACAGGGCTCAATCTTAGTCCCAGTCCTATTCTCAATTTACATAAATGATATAGTTAAATCAGCTCCCAACTCATCTATTCACTTGTTTGCCGACGACACAGTGCTCTATGCCACCGGTCTCTCCCATGCAATCGCCCTGGAAACACTCCAACAGAGCTTCCAAGCCGTACAGTCTGGTTTCTCTGCCCTCGGCCTATCCATAAACTCCAACAAAACCAAGGTCATGTGGTTTGGTCGTAAGCACGCTGTCCAAGATGGTACCATTCTGGCTGCTGACGACCATAAACTTGACCTGGTATCCTCTTGTAAATATCTGGGAGTCTGGATAGATAGCAGCCTGTCATTCACTGAGCACTTATCCTCTCTGCAGTCAAAAGTGAAGGCCAGGCTCAGCTTTCTTTACCGTAACCGTTCCTCGTTCACTGCCACTGCCAAACCTTGGTCCAGCTCACTGTGCTTCCACTTTTTGATTACGGTGACATCATATATAGATCTGCCTGCAAAGGAGCACTTGAACGGCTCAACGTTCTATACCACTCCGCCATTCGATTTGCCACCAACGCCCCATACAGGACCCATCACTGTGACCTCTACACCCTGGCAAACTGGCCCCCCCTGGAAACCAGGCGCAACATGCACTGGCTGATGCTGGTATTCAAAACCCTCCTAGGTCTTACTCCTCCCTACCTAACACAGCTTCTGCATCTGCGCCCTCCCCCTATACACAACACCCGTTCTGCCTCTCTCATCCTGTTAAATGTCCCACTGACGCACTCTTCCCTTGCCCGTTCCTCCTTCCAGGTTGCTGCCGCCGACAGCTGGAATCAACTCCAAAAATCCTTACAGTTACAAACTCTTACCTCTGCCAACTCCTTCAAACATGTCATAACTAAATCCATAAAGTATACCTGCAGCTGTCCCAGCCAAAGCTCTCTCTGATCCTGTCACCTCACTAACCTCACTAACACCGTCTGTTACTGCTGTTGTTTTTTTACTGTCTCATTTATGGTTGTCTAGTATCACTGTTTTTACTTTTAGTGTCTCTGTCCTTACTTAACTTGTTGTATGTCACTGTAGGTCAAACTAACTATCGTTCTGCGGTGTGTCACTGCATTATGTCTTTATTCCTTTTTCTTTTGTGTCACTGTTGTTGTATGTGCTTTTATTGTCTATATCTTAATGTTACTCCCCCTCTCCTTTCCCCTTAGGAGGCCTTTCACTTCCTACCAGGCCATTGCCTTAAATAAGAATGTAGTCTTAGCAATTCTTGCCTGGTAAAATAAAGGTTTACTACTACTACTACTAGTGGCTTTTCAACTTTACTCAGAGACTGTAAATCTCCAACAATGTGGTCCATTATCAGTTTGTCTCCCTGTTGCAGGTAAATCCTCCCCCTGAAGGTGCAGCAGTGGGACTGGGGTCGTTTGGGGCAGTGCTTTAAGTGGGCCGGTACGGAGCGGTACGCAGTACCGGCACTTCTAAATTGTACCCATCAGCGTACCGGAAATTATTTACTGTGTGCGGCGCGTACCAGTACTGTTCTTCCCAGATTCCCCATCAGTCAGTAACTCCCCCCGATCTCCCCAAAGTCTACAAGTTGGATTTGTTGATTAAGGTTTTTTGATGCTCAAAGCTTGCCGTACAGACGTAAAGGCGCGCTTGGCCAACCCGCGGCTCTTTGGCCGGTGTCATGCGGCTCTTGCTACTTTATTTGATAGGTGCAGTGAAAGACAGACTCGTAGGAAGTGGGTGCAAAATATGCAGCGACTGGAATCGAACCTGTGTTCGCTGTACGCAAGTCGCCTGCTCATCCCGTTGAGCTAAACAGGCGCACTCGTGGTTGTGACGGAAATAACTTGGAGGCACAAAATGCACGGCCAAACGGAAATATGAAGGTAAACACAGGAGGTTTTTAACAGAGTGGGAGAGTTTAATTCATATATATATATATATATATATATATATATATATATATATATATATATATATATATATATATATATATATATATATATATATATATATATATATACAAATTTACATAGTCCCATATTTGTATGACTGGAGGGGGAGAGTACCGGCACTTATTTTTTCCCACTTAAAGCACTGGTTTGGGGCTGTTGGGTCTTCTGGGTCTTTCCTGATGAATTTTTTTGATTGTCAAGGACTTGCAGATATTTCCTCCCACTGGACGGATGCTTTAACTCCACATGACGTTTACAATTTGAAATTGACGAGGCAGACGTTAAGACTTGTTTTCTCAGTGTAGGTGGACATAAATTGCACAGAAAGGTTAGATTTTTACCGTCGGACTCTTTGGGAGACGATGTGTAAAATTCCTGCAGATAATGATAAGGATCATCATCTGACGGCTCGCTGACGCTGCGTCTGCAACGTCTCTCTCTTCACTGGTCATGTAAAGATGCACCGGGCTCGGGCCACCGTTGCCATGGAGCTGGTGCCTGTTGTTATGCTATTGTGCACTGCATTGTGGGTAATGTAGTGTGAAGTCGTCGTCCCGTCGAGTATTTTAAATGTGCGCTGGTGAAATGAGAAGGAGGAATATTCCGTAATAATTGGACGTAAACAGTGAAGCTGAAACTCACATAATCTTACATAAACAGTTCAAATTCCAGTTTGTGATCTGCAGAATTAACAAGTTCACGTTATTTATTTGCAAATATGTTGCGTTCAGTTCAACGTTCTCACAGAAATGAACGTGTTCAATGAACGCGTTCATTTGAACTCGTTCATGCACATCACTGCACACTTGTGATGGAACTTCTCAGTTGGTGTTGCGGTGTTGCAAGTTTGAGATAGTAAGAATAAGCAGACATCACACGTGGATCAGCTTCAGTTCCTCATTTTACTCCTCCTCGTCCTCTTCTTCGTCAACATACAGCATCCTTCAACAAACAGTTAGAGCTCCCTCTTGTGTCCTTTTAACGCAAAAGCGCAACATAACAGAAGGCGGGTCGGCAGGCGTTCTCTACGTAACATAACGTCACCTGTGAGGGCGTGTGGGTGACGTATTGTCCTGCATCAGCAGGAGTTATACTCCGTCAGACAGGTGTAGTTTTCAAAATAAGGATGGATGGATATCAGGATGAGTGCTTTTTATCCGGGTTCTGCTTCTTGCAAACCTTCGGTTTGTCAGTTTTGTCTCCACTTGTTCAAATAATGGACCATCATCCTTTGTGGTTGTGGACATACGCCGGTTTCTGGATCCTCGGCTCCGAGGCTGAGCAGCTTGCCAATCTCATCGTCTCCCCATTTACTTATCTTGCTAATACAGGACTGTCTCAGAAAATTAGAATATTGTGATTTTGTGTAATGCAATTACAAAAACAAAAATGTCATACATTCTGGATTCATTACAAATCAACTGAAATATTGCAAGCCTTTTATTATTTTAATATTGCTGATCATGGCTTACAGCTTAAGAAAACTCAAATATCCTATCTCAAAAAAGTATAATATTCTGGGAATCTTAATCTTAAACTGTAAACCATAATCAGCAATATTAAAATAATAAAAGGCATTACAGAAAATAAAGAACTTTATCACAATATTCTAATTTTCTCAGACAGTCCTGTATACCTGTACCTGTGACGTCCTGCTGCTGCTGTTACTCTCATCAGCTGTTAACTTATGTTATGAATTAAATAAAGGAAGGAGAGTTATTCACGGGGCAGCTCCGCACGTTGCATCGACCAATGTAAAAGGGGAACACGACATGCTAGATCTGCGCAGAGTATCCACCGATGTAAAATGGACTATAGAGACTTTAAAGCTTTGGTTAAACTAACTTTAGTTCAACTTAGTTAGCTGTCACTAAGACCCAGCATGATCAGATGATTTTTGTGTTATACAGTAATATCTCGTTTTTCGCGGGGGTTACGTTCCAAAAAGAACCTGTGATAAGTGAAAGGCTTCAAATAGCGGAGATCAGTCCCCCCCACCACGAAAACGGAGCTCAAAGTCAACAAAAACCATCATTTCTGAAAACTCCGGCCAAAGTGGAGATTTTCAAAAACGGAAAACAGAGATTTAGGCTTCAGAACGTCACATTATGAGACAGGAACGTCACCAGCGTCAAATGTGCGACCTGTGTTTACAACTTGTTTGGCCACTGTCAATATTTTCTTGTATTTTACCTGTTTTATATTCTAATGTCACACTTAAAAGTAACTCCACTTCTCTGTCACTCCAAACGAAAGACTTTCGTTCCGTCTTGGAAGTAACTGGAAGTCCAGGCTGATTTATGGTTCCGCGTTACACCAACGCAGAGCGTACGGCGTAGGTTACGCGGCGACGCGCACCGTACGTAGGCTACGCCGTCGATTTAACGCGGAACCATATTATTCAGGCTTCACACGTGTCATTTGTTGACGTTTTTTTCCAGGACTCTGATCTTCTCGTTACACTGCCCCCTGTAGGTTTGGCTGCTCATAGCACCTTAACAGCTATTTATGCAGGTTCGTGTAAACGAAGACATTTTGAAAACGATCTCATGTAAACGATGGAATTTTTCAAAACGTAGAGGGGGAAATATCCGTTTTTGTAAATACCCGGCTATGTGGAAACGAGGCCTGAGACTGTAATGAACGATTCATCAAAGGTCCCATTCTTGAGCTGCTGCTGGAGCTCATTGGCCGTTCTCAGCTTGTTGCTAAGCAACCAACGTTATTGACACAGGAAGTGAAGAAGCGGTGAGACTGTTTAGCCAATCAGAATGCAGAACACGATGCACGATGCAAATCCGTGAAGCAGCGAGACGTGAAAGGTGAACCGTGTTATAGCCAGGGATTATTGTACATATAATACTAACAATGATATTAATTATTTTTTCTATTGTGTTAATAGAGGAGGAATTAACTTTTGCACAATTGTACGAGTCAGTGTGCAGGACAGGTGGAACAAACTCCTGCAAAAACCTTTACTGGAGAACATGCCAGGGATGAGTTGACTACGAGAAATGCTGCAAACGTCAACAAAGGGAAGAATATGACACTGATGCAAGAAAGAGTGGATCTAAAATACCGGAAATATGTTTTCAGTTGTATCACATCCCTCACTCTTGAGAACGCAAGTGATACTGTTTCGCCTGATAAAAGCTTTCAACTGTTGTTTACCCCCAGTGAAGACTATTAAGAGTATTTAAAAAAGAAAAAAAGACCTTTGTGTATTAATTTACCGGGACAAATGAATTACGAGGAGTGCGCTCCAGTTGTCTAAATCAGTCAAGTTTAAAGAGTCCTTCGTGGTGCTTGTTTGACAGTAAATAAAGAGCCTTGAATGTAATGACACCAAGAGACTTTTTAGGGGAAAGAATAAATCAGTTCTTATTGTTGAACATCAAGGGGGCCGTAAAACAGTGGCCAGACCACCAGAAACCTTAAAGTAAGCAGTCTGGAACTGGCTCTTCAAATATTATTTCACATCTCCTGCTACACAGCTCATTGTGATTGCAGTTGGATTTAGTGTGATCCCTCAGCCAGCCGTTGTAAAACCTGTTTACTGGAGCGTTTAACGGGCTGCTCAGCTTGGATCTTTGTCAGGGCGAGGTATGAAGACACTGATGAAGAGAGAGACCATGACTGGGAGGCTTGGCTTTCCAAAAGATTGTGTCTTATAACACCTTTGTCTCTGTGTGACAATGAACTCAAGGACAATGTCCTTGAGTTCTTTTAAAATGTTTTCAGTGTTTAAGAGTTTAAGAGTGGCAGAATTATGCACTTTGATTATAATTTCAGACCTCCATCTTAAAAACCAAACTTAAAACATTTCTGTTTAGTAAAGTACGGAGGCCGAGACCTGCCATTGCTAAAAAAATAAAAGTAACGCTGCAAACAGAAACAAACGGCGCTGCAAATAAAATAAACGCTTAGCAAATAAAATAAACGCTGCTGCAAAAAAAATATAAAACGACCCAAATAAAAAAGCCACAACGGAAGTGAATTACCGGGGACTATTTTTGCCGATGCACCGGTGTTGCACATTAAAAATGACACGTAGCGACGTTGAACACTAACTTTTTCACTTATTTTCTCGTTAGTTGTTCTTCTTATTCCTCGCTTCTTATTTCTTCCTTTTCACTTATGTCCTCTTCTTCGTCTTCTTCTCCTCTCACGTAAAAAACACCGGTGCATCAGCAAAAATAGTCCCCAGTAATTCACTTCCGTTGTGGCTTTTTTATTTGCGTCGCGTTTTTTTTATTTGCAGCGGCGTTTCTTTATATTTGCAGCGTTTCTTTTATTTGCAGCAGCGTTTGTTTTTATTTGCAGCGTTTATTTTATTTGCAAAGCGTTTATTTTATTTGCAGCGTTTCTTTTTATTTGCAGCGTTTCTTTAATTTTCAGCAATGGCGGGTCTCAGCCACCGTAGTAAAGCCTATAGTTAGTGTAAAATCTAGTGTGTTAGGGCCATGGATCTATTATATTACTGGGTAGAATACCGGAAAATGGCCGCCGTTCATTTCAATGGAAGTTGCTCGTCTGGCGCATACGCCGAAATGAGTTCCTGACTTCCGGGTTTACTTCCGCGTACACGGGCCCATAGAGCATGCGCAGTTGAGTCACCTCCCATGATGCTCTGGGGCCTCCCATCATGCCCCGGGGCAATGAGAATGAGTATTAATATAATATGTATTAATATAATATATTAATAAATGTATATTATTACATGTATATTATTAATGTATTAATATAATATAATTATATAATATATATTAATATAATACATCCGTGGAATGCACGGACACGGCTGTGACGTCAGCCGTGTCGTCACGCCCAGAAAGAGACTTTTCTTTGACTTTTCTGGCCGTTATAAAACATTTTTGTCGGATATAAAGTTCATGACTTAAAAATATAGAATACAAAGATTAGTAATTGCCGGTGATTACAGCTGGAGGTTCCTGTGAACAGTTTTAGAGGCTTCTCTTTTACTATTGCGGTCTATGGGAAAAAAGCTTTCTGGGCCCCATGGGATTTTTTGTTGCAGTACCGCGGCTGGCCACTGGGAAAAATCGGCGTGGCTGCTGAGTGTGAGAACGGGGGGCTGGTTAGGGCCAGCAGTCATAGCTGCAGCTGCAGGACCAGACTAGAGCAGCTGGTCTGAAACAGAGTTTCATCCTAGATATGCTGCTGTAGAGCTACGCGGAGGGAGACACCACCATGATCCACTGAGTGGTGCCCTTCACCCCTCCTTCTCTTTCCTTTCTCAGTTATTAATCATAAGTATCTCATAACCATTATTGTTCTCCATTGTTCTCGTAGTTTGTTGTGCTGCTCTGCCCCCCGGTCATATGCCCCGGCCCCCAGCCCGGCTCTGGTATTAGTTTTAAAAATATACAGGAAATATCAAATATAAATACTATAGGTGCAGGAAGAGGCAAAAAACCCAATGGGCTTATTTGAAGCCTCCACCGAAGTTATTAAAATGTCATGTGTTATAAAGAATACAAGATTAATATACAAAAACAAAAAGTATAACTACGCAAAAGTGATGGCAAACTAATAATGCAATATATAAATAATAAAGAATAAAGACAAAAAAATAAGTGTGTGTGCATGGGATATTGTTTTTACAACTTATATTACTTATATTGACTCCTGAGCAAATAAGACGGTACATGTCACTATGAGTGAAACCAACAAAAAACAAAAAGAACATGGATACATGTACAACATTACATTGGGAAAACAGTTGCAAAACAGCAGTCAAGTGGGAAAAATCATTCCACAATTTAGTGCTCCTAAATCTCACCGAAAATTGACCTCTGCAAGTGAGAAATTTAGAAATGTTATGTTCCGCTGCTGGCTCAAAGCCTGAGCTTGGAGGGACCAGACCTTCCCTGCTGTGTCTCAGAGATGTGGGACGGGTCTCTTATGTACCGGCTTTTAAATCTCTTCGTGACACTCCCCTCTTCTCCTTGGCCTTTGACACTATGGTTTGTTTTATTTTCAGGGTATCTTCTTATCGTATTTAATCTTATCTGATTTTCTTGCCTTTTCATTTCCTTAGCCCATCTCCTTGTTTAATGCATTGGTACTTTATGAATTTTAAATTGGTCTACCTTTTGTAAAGCATTGTTGTGGAAATAGTAAAATTCAGTCTTGTAGACAAAAAAAACAGCTGTTTCTTTTCCCCTCCTGAAGAATGCAGAGGTCATTCAGAAAAGCCAATAACCCACCATGCTGAATCAGAATCAGAAATTAGTTTGTTGCCAAGTAGTTTAGCACACACAAGCAATTTGCTGTGGCGATTGGTGCAATACAAAAGAGCAAATAATATAAAAAATGTACAACAAGTTGGTTCTAAAGTGCAGAGTCATGAGTCCGTAGGAAAAAACAGACTCCTATGATGAGTTTTATTGGGGGAAACACGGGGCCTTTCATTTTGTATCCCTATGGTTCTGCAGCTCGTAACATCCCTTGCCTGTTCATAAAGCGTGTTTAAGTCATTGTCTCACTGAAGTAAGTGTAGGACGGATGAGGACTTCCTTACTTAAGCAGCTACAAGTCCTCCCCTCCCTGACAAAAGCAAAGGAAATATATGTGTACCGTTGACCTCAGGGCCTCCCACTCTCTTCAGGGCTTCTTCACCCTAACAAATTGCTTCCTGGTCATGGTCACGGTTCAAATGAGCATCACTGACACAGGGCTGCACTTCAGCCATGCGTAATGCTAAAAATCTGATCTGTACTGTTTTACACGTATTAACCGTGACCTTAGGACGGATAAAAGACAGCATGTGCAGGTTACAGTCCAGCAGAGGAACATGCTGAAGCTACAACAGGGCCAGTCTGGACTGGTACGAGCCAGAGAAGAGTGCTCATGTAACTGCAGCGGCTCCAGAGAAGAGTGCTCATGTAACTGCAGCGGCTCCAGAGAATAGTGCTCATGTAACTGCATGAGAAGAGTGCTCATGTGACTGCAGCGGCTCCAGAGAAGAGTGCTCATGTGACTGCAGCGGCTCCAGAAAAGAGTGCTCATGTAACTGCAGTGGCTCCAGACGACCACGGGACTTAAAAAGCATTATTAAAAAATCATCTGATCCTAGTGGGTCTTCGTGTGAGAGAAATCCAATGTCACTCAAATAACAGCATGTCACTTACTGTATGTCACTCCACCATTTAACAAAACAGATTCAAATTCAAATTTGCTTTATTGGCATGAATGGTAACCATTGTTGCTGAAAGCATACATATACATACAACAAACCACAATACAATTAATACATGAAATATTGAGACAATTACAATAAATATTTATAACTAACACATGCATACAATATATATATATATATATATATATATATATATATATATATATATATATATATATATATATATATATATATATATTGTATGCATGTGTTAGTTATAAATATTTATTGTAATATATATACAGAACTATTTTACATGATTAGGCAGGGATATGCCAGCACTGCTCACAGTAGACCACATACATACAACCTGACAATAAATGTACATACTGGAAAATAATGTGCAATATCATTCACTGCAACGTGCAATATGTAAATATCCATCTGTAAATATCCGTCTGTTATTTTTTATACACCAGTATTTCTTATTATTTATTTTTCTTATTATTATAATTATTGTATATACCAGTTTACTGTTTATAGTGTGTTGTTATTACTATTTATATTGATGCCTCTTGTTTTTGCACTATACCCTTTGCTGCTGTAAACTGCAAATTTCCCCTCTGTGGGACTATTAAAGGATTATCTTAGGGAGACTGTATAAGGATAAGGAGACTGTGTTGTCTGGTTGTGTTTCTCTCCATCTATGACATGCACTGATGTATTTAGCTGCTTCTAAAGCACTTTCCTGTTTTTCTCCAATTAAATGTTGGATTTTGTCCTGATCTGTGAGGGAATCAAAATCCTGGACTTGTTGTTTAATTTGAGGAAAGAACTTAGATCTAATGTCTTTGTAATGTTCACACTCTAACAGGAAGTGTTGTTCTGTCTCCAGCTGTCTGTGTGGACAGAGCCGACACGGACGGACGGACGGACGGACTGTCTGTCTGTCTGTCTGTCTGTCTATGTGTATATATGTATGTATGGGTGTATGTATGTATGGGTGTGTGTGTGTGTGTGCGTGCGTGCGTGTGTGTGTATGTATGTATGGGTGTATGTGTATGTACGGTATATGTATATATGTGTGAATGTGTGTGAATATGTGTGTATGTAGATATATATATATATATAGATATAGAGCAGATGGAGTTAATATAGAGATAGTATGGTGTAAATAAGTCATATAAATATTTATATGGGCATGTGTGTACAAATATATATAAAATACTCTACTATGTGTATGTATGTATGTATGTATAGGTAAGTGTATACAGTATAATTATAGTATAGTTAGTTATTATACATACTAAATTATTAGTGAATGGGGGTAGGAGTAAATAAGTTTACACTTCTTCCTACTCCTTTTTGCACATGTAAATTAAGTTCAGTGTTAAAGTATGAAATTCTTTGGTTTTTTTTGTTTGTTTTGTTTTCTTATCTTCTCTTTTTATTGTTGTCTTTTACATGCACAAAATAAATCAAATCAATCAATCAATCAATCTCTCTCTCTCTCTCTTCTCCAACACCTTCACTTTGTTGTCCTTAAGTCATTCTGCATTGAATTTGGAGGTTTGACTTGGGTTACTGTCCAGTCAGACCTTTTTCTGATGTTGCTTCACTACATCATGATACAATGTTCTTTATTCATGACAGCATCTGTTTTGTATGGAGCTAGAACAGTCTCATAATTCGCAAATGCACACACCGTTTCACAAATGCACAGGACAAAATTCACAAATGCACACACCGTTTCATAAATGCACAGAACAATTCACACGTGCGTAGGAGAAGATATACACGGCTCTGGTTGAACGGCCTGACAAACCATCTCCGATCGTGCTGTTTTCTTTACCGAGATCACAAGAAAAGCAGAGCAGTGATCTCCTCTCCATCCCGTGTTGCTGTTTATCTATCTTTACTCCACCAACTCGAAATATTTATCACTTTTCTAAGCGAACGGCGCTAACGCAGTTCAAACAGCAGGTGTATCCGCCCCTTTAATCTGAATGGTTTATGAGTAAATTGTCCCCCACGTGGGGTGCACTCTTGTGATTGGCTGAAACAAAGGAAGATATCTGATTGGTTGCAGATCCTTCTGTGTTAAAAAAAACGTATTTGTGGATCGAGTCACGTCAGGGAAGTCTCAAAAGTCACACACATCCAGTGCAACTCACAGACAAAAAAACGTTTGTAAATCAGGTTATATTTGTGTGTGCATCAAAAATACATTTGTATATCTTCTCCTACGCACGTGTGAATTGTTCTGTGCATTTGTGAAACTTGTCCTGTGCATTTGTGAAACGGTTTGTGCTTTTGCGGATTATGAGACTGTTCTAGCTCCATAGTTTTGTGACGTCCAGCTCACCATGGAGATTATGGTGACTTACTACCATGTGAGGAAAAGCTTTGTTTCTAGGAACCATGCGGCTGACATGCATGCAGCCAAGCTTTCATCCAGATACCTGTGAAACTCAATTGTTCGAAGGCAGAAATATGCCCATCCTTAATTCTTCCTGCATGCCAGGTGGATGGTTCACATTCCCAGTTGGCTATGACGCCTGCTCCTGCAGGAAGTTGTTGATGAAAACAGATCATCGGCTGCAGCTTGAGAATCAGTTCAGTGGAGACACAACAACCCCTCTGCTCTCAGGGGAGGCTCGTAATGTGACCTCCATGCCAACTCATGTGTCAAGAGGATTATCACAGGTTAAGTTTGTCATAACCATCGTAGGAAAAATAGACGCTGTGTGTCTCACTGAGCGTGACGTGTGATTCAAGGTCGACAGGAACAGTTGAATAAATGTGGCCCCTCAAAACAAACGATGTCAAAGTACTATTGAAAACTGTCAAGAAAGAATACAAGGATATCAAGGCCTTATGAAGTACATAATACTCTTAGCAGGACACATCCAGTCTTGCTTTGGATCGGCACAGATGATCTGTTGACAAGAAGGAAAATAATACGACAGATATTCACCAAATGTCTGTTAATTCGCTAGTAGTCAGATCTTATGCTGCACAGTTGGAATGTTTTTAAAAAAGCTGTCCTAAACACCAGGCACTTCAACCAAAGCACCTGTATTATTTGTGTTTATCGTGTATTACTTTTTAAGTGCTGTGGAAGCGAAGAAGGAAAATTCCCACTTTGTTTTTCCCACGATGCTATGCAATGATGTCATCGACTTGATGGGAACAAATGATCCGAAGCTGGTAATACCAAAACATCCTCACATGGAACTGTTCCTGCTTTTTAAAGTCAAATTGAACTAAACTGTAACATGAACAGTACTGAAGATGGCAAATGGTACAAATGCCTCTTTTATTTATTTAACGTGTCTGTTAGGGAAGTGAACCTGAAGGATGCTCTAAGCTCCTGCCTTACCTCTGCCTTTCCTCTGCCTTTCCTGTGCCTTTCCTGTGCCTTTCCTGTGCCTTTTCTCTGCCTTTCCTCTGCCTTTCCTCTGCCTTTCCTGTGCCTTTCCTCTGCCTTTCCTCTGCCTTTCCTCTGCCTTTCCTGTGCCTTTCCTGTGCCTTTCCTGTGCCTTTCCTCTGCCTTTCCTCTGCCTTCGGCTTGCCTTTCCTGTGCCTTTCCTGTGCCTTTCCTCTGCCTTACCTCTGCCTTTCCTATGCCTTTCCTATGCCTTACCTCTGCCTTTCCTATGCCTTTCCTCTGCCTTTCCTCGGCCTTACCTGTGCCTTACCTTTGCCTTTCCCGTGCCTTACTTTTGTCTTTCCTCTGCCTTTCCTCTGACTTACCTCTGTCTTTCCTGTGCCTTTCCTCTGCCTTTCCTGTTCCTTTCCTCTGCCTTTCCTCCGCTTTTCCTCTGCCTTTCCTGTGCCTTTCCTCTGCCTTTCCTTTGCCTTCGGCTTGCCTTTCCTGTGCCTGTCCTCTGCCTTTCCTGTGCCTTTCCTCGGCCTTTCCTCTGACTTACCTCTGCCTTTCCTGTTCCTTTCCTCTGCCTTTCCTCTGCTTTTCCTCTGCCTTTCCTCTACCTTTTCTCTGCCTTCGGCTTGCCTTTCCTCTGCCTTACCTCTGCCTTTCCTGTGCCTTTCCTGTGCCTTACCTCTGCCTTTCCTGTGCCTTTCCTCTGCCTTTCTTCTGCCTTTCCTGTGCCTTTCCTCTGCCTTACCTCTGCCTTTCCTGTGCCTTTCCTGTGCATTTCCTCTGCCTTTCTTCTGCCTTCGGCTTGCCTTTCCTCTGCCTTTCCTCTGACTTACCTCTGTCTGTCCTGTGCCTTTCCTGTGCCTTTCATCTGCCTTTCCTGTGCCTTTCCTATGCTTTTCCCTCTGCCTTTCCTCTGCCTTTCCTGTGCCTTACCTCTGCCTTTCCTCTACCTTTCCTGTGCCTTTCCTATGCCTTACCTCTGCCTTACCTCTGTCTTACCTGTGCCTTTCCTGTGCCTTTCCTGTGCCTTACCTTTGTCTTTCCTGTGCCTTTCCTCTGCCTTTCCTGTGCCTTTCCTCTGTCTTTCCTGTGCCTTTCCTGTGCTTTTCCTGTGCCTTTCCTGTGCCTTTCCTCTGCCTTCCCTCTGCCTTTCCCGTGCCTTACCTCTGTCTTACCTCTGTCTTTCCTGTGCCTTTCCTGTGCCTTACCTTTGTCTTTCCTGTGCCTTTCCTGTGCATTTCCTCTGTCTTACCTCTGCTTTTCCTATACCGTTCCTCTGCCTTTCCTCTGCCTTCGGCTAGCCTTTCCTCTGCCTTTCCTCTGACTTACCTCTGTCTTTCCTGTGCCTTTCCTGTGCCTTTCCTCTGCCTTTCCTCTGACTTACCTCTGTCTTTCCTGTGCCTTTCCTGTGCCTTTCCTGTGCCTTTCCTATGCCTTTCCCTCTGCCTTTCCTGTGCCTTTCCTATGCCTTTCCTCTGCCTTTCCTATGCCTTTCCCTCTGCCTTTCCTCTGCCTTGCCTCTGCCTTTCGTGTGCCTTTCCTGTGCCTTACCTCTGCCTTTCCTCTGCCTTTCCTGTGCCTTTCCTCTGCCTTTCCTATGCCTTTCCTCTGCCTTTCCTGTGCCTTTCCTCTGCCTTACCTCTGCCTTTCGTGTGCCTTTCCTGTGCCTTACATCTGCCTTTCCTGTGCCTTTCCTGCGCCTTACCTCTGCCTTACCTATGCCTTTCCTCTGCCTTTCCTGTGCCTTTCCTATGCCTTTCCTGTGCCTTACCTCTTCCTTTCCTCTGCCTTCCCTGTGCCTTTCCTGTGCCTTTCATGTGCCTTCGGCCTGTCTTTCCTCTGCCTTTCCTGTGCCTTTCCTATGCCTTTCCTCTGCCTTACCTCTTCCTTTCCTCTGCCTTTCCTGTGCCTTACCTCTGCTTTACCTCTGCCTTTCCTCTGCCTTTCCTATGCCTTTCCTCTGCCTTTCCTATGCCTTTCCTCTGCCTTTCCTCTGCCTTTCCTATGCCTTTCCTCTGCCTTCGGCTTGCCTTTCCTGTGCCTATCCTGTGCCTTTCCTCTACCTTTCCTCTACCTTACCTCTATCTTTCCTCCCGTTCCTCTGCCTTCAGCCTGACTTCGGCCTGCCCCTGGTCCCCTGTAGCTCACACAACAAAGGAAACAGATTTCATTTGTCAGGAAATCAGAAAATGATCCTCTGGAGAGCCTTCGTCCCTTCCGCTGCTTTTCAGGACTGCTTCCTGCTCCCCCTCCTGATTTAATGTGTCTTCGAGAGCAGGTCTTTCAGTCCATCGGTCAGGCTGTCTGTCTGTGTGTGTGTGGGGACGAGGGGGGGGGGGGGGGACAACGACTCGGTTGTATCATCTGGTATTTATCAGGAAAGAAAATCAGAGCGAAAAATGCTTCACGTCCGCTGCTGTTGCGGCATGTGTTTGTCTAGCTGTGTGTTTGTGTGTCTCGCACAACTGCAGAACAGAACCTTAAGCGCAGGAACAGGAAGCTAGATTTAAAGGTGGTCAAAGAAACTTGTATCCTCAAGGGTTTAAATACAACTGTGCGGAGGAGGAAGGACTTGAGGGAGCCCATTCTCCCATCCACCTGATGGGACGACCTCTCCAGTGTGTCATTGTTGACCTTTCCCCAGAGCAGATAAAGGAATCAGACTGCCGTCAGTGGCTGGCTGCATGGATGGATAATAGGTGCAGTATGAAACAGAGTGTTTGAAGCTTTTGGCAGTCTGAGAACATGTGGTTGCAATGAGCCCTATGCTATCAAAGATGGAAAAGAGGCTCAAAGTAAAGTAAACAAGCCACAAGTACCTTGATGCCTCCCAGAAGTCACAGATAGACCTTATTATTGCAGTGATGTAAGATGCAGGGAGATAGGACAGTTTGGGCATTTTCAGTTTGGGCTCCAGAGGCTTTTATCTGATCAAGCCGACTCAGCAATTTCATGCTTAATCATGTTCTGCTCAGCCGCTTATTTATCCCCATGTTGAACTGCAGTTGTTTACATTCCATTAGTCAATTAACGTCATGTCATAAAGCCTTAAACATCTCCAGATTTTTCTTCTGTTCCTCTCATTAAAGATGTTGAGATGTTGTCCACAACTTTCAGAGATGCTCTCCCCTCCTTCCCCTCCTTCCCCTCTTTTCAGCGTGACATGAGCACACAAACACCAGTCAGGTGAAGTTGTCTGATCCTCCCAAACTGAACAATATTACTGAAGATTTGACTCACCAACCGACACTTTTACTAAGGAGTTTGGTCTCTTCTGTTGACCATTACCACTACTATGGAACCAACTTCCAATCTGGGTTAAGGAGGCTGACACCACCTCCACCTTTAAAACTAAACTTAAAACCTTTCTGTTTAGTAAAGCTTATAGTAAGTGTTTAGTAAACCTCTAGTTAGTG
This sequence comes from Cololabis saira, assembly GCF_033807715.1. NCBI lineage: Eukaryota > Metazoa > Chordata > Actinopteri > Beloniformes > Belonidae > Cololabis > Cololabis saira. The sequence goes on from NC_084603.1 coordinate 41,053,270, forward strand.
TTAGTAAACCTCTAGTTAGTGTTAGTAAACCTCTAGTTAGTGTTTAGTAAACCTCTAGTTAGTGTTAGTAAACCTCTAGTTAGTGTTAGTAAACTTCTAGTTAGTGTTAGTAAACCTCTAGTTAGTATTTAGTAAACCTCTAGTTAGTGTTTAGTAAACCTCTAGTTAGTGCTAGTAAACCTCTAGTTAATGTTAGTAAACCTCTAGTTAGTGTTAGTAAACCTCTAGTTAATGTTAGTAAACCTCTAGTTAGTGTTAGTAAACCTCTAGTTAGTGTTTAGTAAACCTCTAGTTAGTATTTAGTAAACCTCTAGTTAATGTTAGTAAACCTCTAGTTAGTGTTAGTAAACCTCTAGTTAGTGTTTAGTAAACCTCTAGTTAGTATTTAGTAAACCTCTAGTTAGTGTTAGTAAACCTCTAGTTAGTATTTAGTAAACCTCTAGTTAGTGTTAGTAAACCTCTAGTTAGTGTTAGTAAACCTCTAGTTAGTGTTTAGTAAACATCTAGTTAGTGTTAGTAAACCTCTAGTTAATGTTAGTAAACCTCTAGTTAGTGTTAGTAAACCTCTAGTTAGTGTTTAGTAAACCTCTAGTTAGTGCTAGTAAACCTCTAGTTAGTGTTAGTAAACCTCTAGTTAGTGTTTAGTAAACCTCTAGTTAGTGTTAGTAAACCTCTAGTTAGTGTTTAGTAAACCTCTAGTTAATGTTAGTAAACCTCTAGTTAGTGTTAGTAAACCTCTAGTTAGTGTTTAGTAAACCTCTAGTTAGTATTTAGTAAACCTCTAGTTAGTGTTAGTAAACCTCTAGTTAGTATTTAGTAAACCTCTAGTTAGTGTTTAGTAAACCTCTAGTTAGTGTTAGTAAACCTCTAGTTAATGTTAGTAAACCTCTAGTTAGTGTTAGTAAACCTCTAGTTAGTGTTTAGTAAACCTCTAGTTAGTGCTAGTAAACCTCTAGTTAGTGTTAGTAAACCTCTAGTTAGTGTTAGTAAACCTCTAGTTAGTGTTTAGTAAACCTCTAGTTAGTGTTAGTAAACCTCTAGTTAGTGTTTAGTAAACCTCTAGTTAGTGTTAGTAAACCTCTAGTTAGTGTTAGTAAACCTCTAGTTAGTGTTAGTAAACCTCTAGTTAGTATTTAGTAAACCTCTAGTTAGTGTTTAGTAAACCTCTAGTTAGTGTTAGTAAACCTCTAGTTAATGTTAGTAAACCTCTAGTTAGTGTTAGTAAACCTCTAGTTAGTGTTAGTAAACCTCTAGTTAGTGTTAGTAAACCTCTAGTTAGTGTTTAGTAAACCTCTAGTTAGTATTTAGTAAACCTCTAGTTAATGTTAGTAAACCTCTAGTTAGTATTTAGTAAACCTCTAGTTAGTGTTTAGTAAACCTCTAGTTAGTGTTAGTAAACCTCTAGTTAATGTTAGTAAACCTCTAGTTAGTGTTAGTAAACCTCTAGTTAGTGTTTAGTAAACCTCTAGTTAGTGCTAGTAAACCTCTAGTTAGTGTTAGTTAACCTCTAGTTAGTGTTTAGTAAACCTCTAGTTAGTGTTAGTAAACCTCTAGTTAGTGTTAGTAAACCTCTAGTTAATGTTAGTAAACCTCTAGTTAGTGTTAGTAAACCTCTAGTTAGTGTCAGTAAACCTCTAGTTAGTGTTTAGTAAACCTCTAGTTAGTGTTAGTAAACCTCTAGTTAGTGTTAGTAAACCTCTAGTTAGTGTTTAGTAAACCTCTAGTTAGTGTTAGTAAACTTCTAGTTAGTGTTAGTAAACCTCTAGTTAGTGTTTAGTAAACCTCTAGTTAGTGTTAGTAAACTTCTAGTTAGTGTTAGTAAACCTCTAGTTAGTGTTTAGTAAACTTCTAGTTAGT